>NW_006408716.1:3318614-3323319 GCF_000296735.1 Chrysochloris asiatica | reverse complement strand
ATGTATCAAATCTGTTCTTCAAATGATCTCTAAATTCAGGTGGAATATATTCAAGGTCATATTTTGGCTCTTGTGGACTTGTTTTCATTTTCTTCAGTTTCAGTTTGAATTTGCATATGAGTAATTGATAGTCTGTTCCACAATCTGCCCCTGGCCTTATTTTGGCTGATGATATGGAGCTTTTCCATCGTCTTTTTCCACAGATGTAGTCAATTGCATTTCTATGTATTCCATCTGGTGAGGTCCATGTGTATCATCATCTCTTATGCTGTCTAAAGAAGGTATTTCAAATTAATAAATCATTGATTTTGTGGAATTCTATCGTGCATTCTCTAGCATCATCTGTATCACCAAGGCTACATTTTCCAACTACATATCCTTCCTCTTTACTTTCCAATCACTGGGGGATGTTTATTTTCAATGACATGAGTCACAAGGCATTGGAGGTTTTTCAATCCTGGTTAATTTGTTAGACTCCCTCTAAAGACTTTGAAAATGACATGGCAAAAAGCAAGCAAACCTATGGAGCAGCTGGGGACATTAGACACAGAGAGGGGAGGGGCTGTGTGCTGACGACCGTGGGTCAGGCTTGTAGGGTATTCTCTTTGGTTGGTTGATGATACATGGAGGGGATTGTAATCATGGCAATGAAATGATATACGATAGGATGAATGTTAAACTAATGTTCTCCCATGTAAACTATCACATAATTCACAATAAAACATAAAAAAAAAAAAAAAAAGCAAGCAGACCTTATGTTGTCTCATGCTTTCAAAGAAACAAGTGTCTCCCAATATTGAAAAAACATTCCTGATGTGCCAAGTCAGCAAAGTATGGTAGTACCTTGGAAAGGTGAGATGTTTCCCTGCATAAATGAAGAAAGCACCCAGGAATAAACAAAACACACAGATTTAATCTTCTAAGTATTTTGGACAAGGTCTTCATATAAATTCCCTCAAGGCAGCATTGAATGAGAATTTTCTAGAGAAACAGAAGCCTAGAGCAAGAGTAAGATAAATATGAAGATTGATTTTAACGAATTGCCTCACAGGGTTGGGTGGGCTAGCATGTCCTTCATACTTCTGTCCCAATCCCAATAGATTTGGAGATTTAAAGAGTTGAGGAATTCTGACAAGATATCTTTTTATATTCTGAATGTAGACTGTTATTATAGTATTTTGTTAATTACAGTAGAGTAGATGTTGCTCCTTAGAAAAAACTCCCTTTTTGCTAAAAGGTCTTTGACTGATTAGATTAGGGCCATCCACATTATGAAAGGTAATCTGCTTCATTTAAAGGCAACTGAATTAATCACATGTAATTACTTCATAACAGATTCTAGACTAATGTTTGATCAAATGGCTGAGGAGGAGGATAGCCTAGACAAGTTGACACATAAAATTAGCCACCACAAATATATTCTAGTCTCATCATTTATCCAAAACAGGAAATCTACTCTTGTTAATTTGAAGTCTAAGGGAAGGTAACAGAGTAGAGCAATTTTCGATTTCTTAAATATAAACGATATTACTGGATTTGAATTAAAAGCCTCTGATTGAACTCCATCAATCATGGACAACTTTTACGTAGGAAAGCAGAATCTGGCACCATTCCTTGGGTTTGTTCCGAGTTTCTGACACTTCTAATTCTGTGACCCTGAGCAATTTACTTAACCTTCCTTTGAATCAGTTTCTTCATTTGTAAGTAAAATGTGGGAATAGATATTGATCCCAATCTATGAAATGAATCAATACATATAAAGTGCTAACTGTTCGATAAGTACAGCCAAACAAACCCATTAACCAAATCATTAATGATCTCTGTGTGTGTGTGTAAATGAGCACACATGAATGATCATGTGGGGGTATGTGGTCCTCTTTTCAAAGTATTTCAAGGTGGGAAGCACCAGTAGGTCCTATTTTATAACATAAGGCACCAATCACACCATAAAGACATGTGTTTCTTTTCCCTCAAATCCTTCTCTAGACTTCCAATGACTGAACTCTCACTATGCAATTGTAAATATCATACAAGTTAGTGACCTCACAGTATGTTCTCTCTCTGTCCCCTGCCCCTATTTATTTGAGAAGATTGAACTCTGTCCCAGTATCCTCAGTCCCAGAGTCCATACTCATGGTGTCCAGGAACTAAAAATGACTCATTCTTTGTTTTGTGTTTTTCATGCAGGTAAGCCGTTAACATTTGGATGATGTCCAGCTGCTCCGTTCAATGCTTTGCTCTCAGTTGCTATTGACTCTTTCTTTTTAAGAACTCATTGTTTACCATTATTTGATCTTTAGTAATTTAGTTTATTTTTCATGTTATTGCCATTATCTGATTTTTATTTTGGAAACTCCACAAATGGGTTTAATAATAAACTGGATGCAGCTAAACAGGGAATTAATAACCTGGAATGCAGGCTGATGAATATATTCAGGAAGTAAAGACATAGAAAATAAAGGAAAATATAGATGACAGCAGAGACGGGGAAGAGGCAAAGGCATAGAGAGACAAAGCAGCTGTGGACTCTAGCTTCCTGGGCTGAGAAAGGCTATGTGACTGCAGGTAGGAGGTTGGCTTACAAAGAGTACCCTTTGGACATTGAAATGAATATGTATTTTCTGTTTTGTATGGTGGTGGTGATGGTGTGCTGTAGAGTAGGTTCCAACTCAGAGCAACCTTGCATAGGGTTTCTGAGGCTGTAAATCTTTACAGGAGCAGAAAGTCTCATCTTTGTCCTGTAGAACGGCTGGTAGGTTCGAACTGCTGACTTTGAGGTTAGCAACCCAACTCATAACCACTATGCTACCAGAGCTCTGTTTTGTATGTGTACATCAAAAAACAAAACAAAACAGGGAGTAGAGGTAAGTGCTGTTGACTGATGTTACATAGAGGAGATTGTAATCATTGTAATGAAAGAAAATATAAATTATTGAATATAAAACTGATCATCTGCCATTATCTTATTTTTTTGTGATGTCATATTTTTGCATTTTAGAATACTTCAGCATACTAGTGATCATATCCTGAATTAGAACATTGAGAATTAATGGAGAAGTAATGTAGGATAAGCAATGGACCACAAACTTGGTTTGAACCACAGATCAGTGATTCAACCTCACCAGTCACTCCTCGGAAAACCCATACAGTGCATACAGTGTCGCAATGTGTTGGAATAGACTCCATGGCCTTACCAACACAATAAACACAATAAACAATAGTTGTTGTTTTAGTTTTTTTTTTTTCCTCTCTTATACATTTGTTTTTTTGTGTTGTTTTTTTTTTAGTAACTGTGACACAGGAGAAGCTGTGAAGATTGATTTTCCCTTCATTCATTATCAGCAAAGAAAGCAAACAGCTAGCATGCCCCTCCTCAAAACATGCACAGTTAAGGTATTTGGCATTTAGTTGCAATTTAGTCAACTCTATCAATCTATATGGAGTTCTGGTGTGGCACTGTGGGCTAATGCCTCAGACTGCAAAGTCGCTTGAACTGCAAGGTCGGTGGTTCAAGCTCACCAGCCGCTCCTTGGAAACCCTATACAGAGTTGCTATGGGTCAGAATCAACTCGACAGCACTTAACAACAATGAACAACATCCATCTATATAAATGAAACACTGTTCAGTTTGTTTATAAATTTTATCCTATTATTTCATACTTTTAGTAAACATCAGCATGTTTTCATTAGCATATTCTCCTTGGAGCTAGCCTTTTCTTTACATTTTAGGGTAATTTTCATTTTTAAGAATTTGTTTATTTTCATTTAAGTAAAGATAATTTTCTCTTTATGTGAATATTTAATATTCTCATTGTGTAAATATTTCTCTTTTTTGTTTCTGATTCGGCTTATCTTAGCTATTTATTCTTTTAAATCTTCTAATCCTTAGAGGTTTTGTCTTGTTTTGTTTTATTTGCTCTTAATCTGTTTTGAATTTTCATGTAGGTCATTTTCCTCATTTGAATATCAGTTACTTAAAGAAGATTATTTGAAATTCTCACATAGCTAAAAATAGTAAATGCCCAAATATAATTTCCCCTACCCATTCTTTCTGACTGAATAAGATACAAATTCCTGCATCTACTTTTTACTCTAAACATTTGGGTATTACTTAATTTCTGTTTTATTTTTAAATTATATTTTATATATGCATATATTTCTTTAAAATTTATAAATATGGCATGCACTGATGCATATTTAATAAAAATTATACAAAGATAAGAATATAAAGTGGGTTCTTGACTCCCTGATCAGATGACCTGTGTTGACAAATACGAGAATAAATCAGAAAGTTCCAGGTTATACTTGTGCCGTCGAGTCAGTTCTGACCCATAGAGACCCTGTACAGGGTTTCCAAGAGTGTAAATCTTTACGGGAGTAGAAAGCTTCATCTTGCTCCCGCGGAGCAGCTGGTAGTTTCGAACCGCTGATCTTAAGGATCGTAGCCCGATTCGTAACCACTACGCTACCAGAGCTCCAGTCTAGGTTATATACTAAGTTTCCAGTTTATACATTCACAGATTTATTCCAAATAAAACATGTGTAAGGAGCTCTGGTAGCGTAGTGGTTACGAATCGGGCTGCTAACCTCAGGGTCAGCGGTTCGAAACTACCAGCTGTTCCGCGGCAGAAAGATGAGGTTTTCTGCTCCCATAAAGATTACAGCCTCGGAAACCCTGTACAGGGTCGCTATGAGTCGGAACTGA
>NW_006408716.1:3312042-3318514 GCF_000296735.1 Chrysochloris asiatica | reverse complement strand
TAACAACAAGTATGTCTCTATGATCAGTGGATGGTTTCAGATAACTCTTAGTAAAACACTTGTCTTAGTTTTGTTGTGGTTGTTAAGTGCTATCGAGTTGATCTCATAGTGATCCTGTACAGGACTTCTGAGGAGCACCTGGTGGTTTTGAACTGCTGACCTTGTGATTCACAGTTCAGTGCTTGTGCAACAGTTTTCACAGGTCCAATCAAAACAGCGGCTTATGAGGAGATTTGCTTGGTCAGTTAAATTCAGGGGGGAAGGATCAGATCTGAAGGTTATGATGATTGTGTTTTGGAATTCAAAGGTGTAATCTTCATAGATTTATTTGAAGAATACAGGTAAAACATGGTGGCTTATTACTAAGAACTTTAAAGAAATTTAAGTACTATATTGGTGAGGAAAAGGCTAGGAAAATTGTGCTAAAGCACACATGTGCTTGCATAATTTTCAAGAGTGGTAAGCACTCTTGTCCTATAAGAATTACATCTAGGAACTCCATTCACCTACTATCGTGATCTTACTCCTTCAAAGTTCAGGACAGTCTGGCTATATCACATGGATCAATAAAGGGACGCAAAATAATATCAGTGAGCTGAAATTTTCAGATAATTCTTGGCCCGGTAACTTTGTTTTGAATTTTGTGCTTTGTACCTGCAGGACCAGGAAGACACTGAAAGGCTTAAACGTGGTAGCTGTGAATTGGACCCAAACAACAAGAAAAATCAAACATGGGAATGAGCTAATCAGTAAAACATTCTGCCTTTGATTTATAGACTAGACTGGAGAGACAAAAGCGGATCACTGGTTTTTATTGAAATTTTCACAATGCAAATCTTTCTATCTATAACGATAATACATACATACATATATATATATATGTCTTTTTTGGTTTCTTATAGTAGTGTTTTGTAGTCTGCTTTCTATAAGTCTTTTGTTTCTCTGATTAGACTAATCCCTAAGTATTTCATCTTTTGTGCACCCATTTTAAATGACACTGTTTTTCTGGTTTCTTTTTCAGAGCTTGCTTTATTAGTGTAAAGGAATCCTATTGATTTTTGTATGTTGATCTTGTACCCTGCCGCCTTGTTCAATGAGTTTCAATAATTTTCTTGCTGAGTCTTCAGCATTTTCTATGTAAAGGATCATATCATCTTGCCAATTTGCATGTCTTTAATTTCTCTTTCTTGCCTTATTGCTCTAAGACTTCCAACATAATATTGAATAGGAATAGTGATAAAGAACATCCCGGTCTAGTCCCATTTACAAGGGGAATGCTTACAGTTTCTCTCCATTGGGAGTAATGTTGGCCACTGGTTTTGCATATATGCCCTTAATTATTTTAAGGAATTCCACTCTATTCCTTTTTTATTGAGTATTTTTAACAGGAATTGGTGTTGGATTTAGTCAAATGCCTTTTTTGAGTCAATAGATATACTCATGTGATTCATTTCCTTTGTTTTGTTTATGTGGTGAATTAATGTTGATTTTTCTAATGTTGAACCATCCTTGCATACCTTCTATGATTTCCACTTGGCTATGATTTTGATATGTTGTTGATTTCTATTGTCAAGAATTTTGTTGTAAACCTTTTCCATCTATATTCATAAAGTAAATTAGTGTATGCTTTTCTTTTTTGTGATATCTTGGCCTGGTTTTGCTATCAAGATTATACTTACATCATAAAATGAATTCAGGAGTTTTTCCTGCTTTTCTATACTCTGGAATAGTTTAAGTAAAATTGATGTTAGCCCTTCTCTGAATGTTTGGTAGGCTTCCCCAGGGAAGTGGTCTGGCCCCAGACTTTTTTGTAGGGAGCTATTTCAAAGACCAGATCAATTTCTTCTTTTATTAGAATGTTGTTGTTAGGTGTCATTGAGTCAGTTCCAAATCATAGGCACTCTATATCCAGCAGAATGAAACATTACCTGGTTCTCCATCATCCTCACAATTTGAGCTCTTTGTTGCTACCACTGTGTCTGTCTCACTGGGAGTCTTCCCCTTTTTCTTGATCAAGCATGATGTCCTCCTCCAGGGACTTGTCCCTCCTGACAACATGTCCAAAGTAAGAGAAATAAAACCTCACCATACAGCAGATGTTTCTAATTCAGTAAGTCGTTTGATTTCTTGACTGTTGCTTCCACGCACTTTGATTGTGGATCCAAGTAAAACGAAGTTTTTGACAACTTTAATCTTTCATCCATTTTCCATGATGTTATTTGTTGGTCCAGTTGTGAGGATTTTTGTTGTCTTTACATTGAGGTGCAATCAATACTGAAGACTGTGCTACTTGATCTTAATCAGTATTTCAAGTAGTCTTTACTTTCAGCAAGTAAAGTTGTGTCATCTGCATATCACACATTCATAAGACTTCCTACAATCCCAATGTCACATTATTTTTCTTATAATCTAACTTCTCAGGTTATTTGCTCTACATAGAGATTACATAGTGAAATGAAAGGATAGAAAGCTCATGCAAACTTTTCCAGATTTTAAGACATTCAGTAGTCCCTTGTCTTTGAATAACTGCTTCTTTAGCTATATACAGGTTCTTCATGAGAACAATTAAGTGTGCTGGAATTCTCATTTTTCTCAATGTTATCCATAGTTTGTCATGATCCACACAGTTGAATACCTTTGAACAATCAATAAAGCACAAGTTAACATTTTTCTGATATTCTCTGATTTTAGCCAACATCATTCTGATATCATCAATGATAGCCCTTGTTCCATATTCTCTTCTAAAAACACTTGAATCCCCGGCTGTTCACTGTCAATGTATTGCTGCAACCATTTTTAACTTATCTTCAGCAAAATGTTACTTACATGATGATTTTTGGCAATTTCCTCATTTCATTGGGTTACCTTTCTTTGGAGAGGGCATCAATATGGATTTCTTCTAATCGGTTGGCCATGTAGCTGTCTTACAAATTTCTTGACATAGAGGAGTAAGCACCTCCAGTGCTGCATCAGTTTGTTGAAACATTTCAATTTTATTCTGTCAATCCTTGTTGTCTTGTTTTCCCCAAGACCTTCAGTGGAGTTTGGACTTCTTCCTTAAGTACCATAGGTTCTTGATCATATGCTACCTCTTGAAATGGTTGATCATTGTATGTGTTTTAGGTACAGTGATTCTGTGTATCTCTTTGATCTTCTTTTGATGCTTCCTGTGTCAACCAATATTTTACCCATGCTGTTGTTAAGTGCCATCAAGTCATTTCCAACTCAGTGACTCGGTATAGAGTTTCTGAGGAGTAGCTGGTGGGTTTGAACCACTGACCTTGCAGTTAACAGTCCAGTGATTATCCTATAATGCAACACCTAGAATTCGGACCATAGAATCCTTTAATATTGCAAATTGAGGCTTAATTTTTTTCTTCATTTTTTTCACCTTGAGAAATGCTTTTCATGTTCTTTCATTTGGTTTGTGACTGCAGGATTTTGCACATTTCATTATACTACCTTATTTCATCTTCTTGAACTGCTTTTAGAAATTTTTTATTCTGCTCTTTTACTTTATAATGTCTTTAAATTTACTTTATGATGTCTTTAAGTAGCTTTAAAAAGTCTCAAAGTCTCTTCTGATACCCAGTTTGGAATTCTCTTTCTTTCCCATCATTTTAATGAACTTTTGTTTTCTTCATGTATGGTATTCCTTATGTCAATGTCACCCCATAAATCCTGTCCTTCAGCCATTAGTTTCTAGCATAGCAAATCTAATGCATCAAATATTTTGTTATAAATCTGTTCAAATTTTCTACTTCAGTCCCTGTTATTATTCATTATGATTTAATTGATTCTATTGAACCGACTCAACGGCACTTCACAACAACAGCATTGTTAAATTAACCATTTCATGGTTAATTTTTATTAATTTATTTGCAGCTCGTCTCCTTATTTTCCTTCATTAGCTTTGTTAGTGGTCTGTTGATTTTATTAATTCTTTCAAAGAAACACCTTCTAGTCTTCTAGATGCTTTTCTGTTTCCTTCCCCCCACCCCCTTTCTGGTGATTGTAGACTTACTTTTCTGCTATTTTGCTAATTACTGGTAATGTTTGGTTAAGGTGTTCATTAAGGGTCTTTCTTCTTTTTGGATGTATGTGCTTATTGCTATCAATCCTGCTCTGAGCATTGCTTTTGCTCTGACCCAAAGGTCATGGTATGTATTTTTATTCTCATTTGATTTAGGATTTTTTATGTATTATATTGGTATGATACTGTAGGACAAGCTCTAGAACACATGGTCAGTTTGAACTATAAGGTCAGTGGTTCAAACTCATCAGCCCAGCCACTCCTTGGAAACCCTCTACAAGGGTCACTGTGCGTAGGATCTGACATGACGGCACTCAACAACAAAACCACATTACCCAGTAATTTTTAAAAAGTGTGCTATTCAATTTAAATTGTTGACTATTTTTTTCTTGAGGTTTCTTCTGTTTATTTCTAGTTTTGTAGCATTATGATGTGAGAAAATGCTTTGTAGTATTTCATAGTTTTAAAATATATTTAGCCTTGCTTTGCAGGCTAATATATGGTCTATTCT
This sequence comes from Chrysochloris asiatica, assembly GCF_000296735.1. NCBI lineage: Eukaryota > Metazoa > Chordata > Mammalia > Afrosoricida > Chrysochloridae > Chrysochloris > Chrysochloris asiatica. The sequence continues at coordinate 3,313,970 of NW_006408716.1, read as the reverse complement.
GATGAACGTTTCATTTGCACTGGAAAAGAAGGTATATTGTCCTTTGTTGGGTGGGGTATTCTATACGTGTCTATGATGCCAAGTTGGTGGATTTTGTTGTTTAGTTCTTCTGAATCTTTGCTGAGTTTCTTTTTAGTTGTTACATTCGACATTGAAAGAGGTGTATCAAACCCTCTTACTATTATTGTAGAGTTGTCTATTTCTTTCTTCAATTATGTTAGTGTTTGTGTATTTTGTGGCTCCCACATTGGGTGGATAGATATTTATTATGTTTATGTCCTCTTGTTCAATTAAATTGATTATTTTTGGTTCTTTATTTTCTATTTTGTAGGTTTGCTTTACTTTGTATACTTCTATTATCTTGGATACTTCTTGTGTGGCGCTGTAGGATAAGCACTTTACTGCTAGTCACAAGGTAAGGAGCTCTGGTAGCATAGTGGTTACAAATTGGGCTACTAACCTCAAAGTTGGCAGTTCAAAACTACCAGCTGTTCCACAAGAGAAAGATGAGGCTTTCTGCTCCCGTAAACGTTACAGCCTCGGAAACCCTGTGCAGGGTCACTATGAGTTGGAACGGACTCCATGGTACGTGACAACAAGGTTGATGGCTCAAACTCACCAAGCACTCCTCAGAGACATTGTACATTGTTACTATGAGTTGAAACTAAGTTGACAGCACACAACAACATGTTTTCATTCACTCCTAGGTGGTGTTGTCATATATGTTAATTTCAGTGTTTGTTTATCTGAAAATGTTCTGACTTTGCTGTCGTATTTAAGAGAAAATTTTGATGGAAATATTAGTCTTTATTAGATTTTTGGTCTTTCAGAATTTAATGATGTCATTTCATTGTCTTCGTGTCTGCATGGTTACTTTGATTCATTTAGTTTTAGCTGTACTGGTTTTCCTTTGTAGGTTACTTTTCATTTTTTGTTAGCTGCTCTCAGGATTCTTTCCTTGTTTTTGGTTTTGGAAAGTTTGACTATAATTTGTCATGGTGATTTGTTTTTTAACTTGATGGTGTCATGCATCGTTCTTAAACTTCCTTCAGATTTTTTTCATAATTTTTTTCTGATTCTTCCTCTACCAAATATTCTACCAAATATTCTGAGACATTTTTATTAAAGCTCGCTAATTCTAGCTTCCATTGATTCAATTCTACTCCTTTGTCCTTTCAATGTGTTATCCATTTATGAAATCTTAGTATTAATCTTCTGGATTTCTGTTTGTTGTTTTTGTGTGGTTTCTGTTTTTTCATTTATTTTATTCGTTTGTCCTTTAAGTGCTTTCCTGAAATCCTTTAAAACTTCGTGTATTCTTTGATTTCATCCACAACGTTCTTGATCTTTCTCTCAGCTTACTGAAAGATATATTGAAGGCTCCTAAATATCATTATTTTGCGTTCATTTATCATATAGTTCCAACATCATTTCTTCCACAGAAATGTTTTCCAACTGTGTTTTGGTCATTTGTTTGAGCTACTGTGTCTTGTGTTTTTTTTGTGTTTTTTTGTTGTTGTTTTTTTAGGTATTAACTGCCTTTCTCATTTGGGGTTTGCTAGAGTATGGAACCGTGGATGCAGTACCCTGGTTTCTGTGTAGGTAGCACAATTCAGGGCATGTTTGGCTGGTATTGACTGCCATCTATCATTGGCCAGAATGTACAGGATCGGGTAGTGGCCCTTGTTGAGTTGATGCGGCTATTGAAGGTAAAGGTATGGCTGAGCTGTATGGGACTTGTTGCTATCTCCCATTATGTGAGACAATAAAAATAAAAACACCAGGGGAAATAAAAACAAACAACAGCAAAAAAGAAAATAATAAGGAGGGGGAAATAAAAATCAGTCATAAGAAAAAAATAATTTAATAACCAAGATGAAAAAAAGAGGAAGGAAAATAAAAACAGGGAAAGAGAAAATAAAAAAAAA
>NW_006408716.1:3310429-3311647 GCF_000296735.1 Chrysochloris asiatica | reverse complement strand
GCTAGGGGTCAGAATGGACTCGAAGGCACTTAACAGCAACAGCAGTGCTGACTCAGATGGTGGTTCAGGTCAGGATCCTTGCTACCATAAGAACACCTTAAGACCCAGGGAGCAACTGGGAACAGGGCAGCTGGTAATGGAAAGATTTTCTGCTCACACATGTGCTCCTAGAATCTTGTACTGTGCATTGTGCTGGTAAAGTGAGTGTGGTTCAGGTGGCTCCAAACACCATGCGGGTAGTGCACCTGAAGTCCAATCCATAAGGCATGGCTCCAACCTCAGACAGAGCAGGATTTGTGAAAGGGTGAATATCTCCTGCCTCTGGGTGGCTGATGGTGGGGACTAGCCATGCTTAGGCTCACCTGGAGGATGAGGGGTACAAGGAAAAATTATGCCTTCCTCATTGCTATTCACAATTGTGCATTTATGTTGTCAGACCGCTATCTCAATTGACACTTACAAAAGTGTCAAGCCAGCCAAAAATTCTCCCATCTGTCCCCTCTCTCTACATTTTTGTTCAGCTTCTTCTAGTTGGTATTCAATCCACTTCGCTGAAGCTCAGAGTTCTTGTATTATCATTCATATAGTTTCCATTTGGTATCTCATGTCTTTGTTGTAGACGGTGTGTGTAGTATGTCAGCCTGGGCTGCCATCTTACCAGAAGTCCACCAGATCCACATTAAATACAATAAATGTTTAGATCATATTCCTACCACACAACCATTTCAAAGCCTTTCATCATTTAAGTTGCTCTCATTATTCTTGCAGAAGTATATTTGATTGTTCTTGTATTTTACTTTTTGTATTTACTACATTCTAAAAATATTTCAAATGAAATCCTGTTTTTCCCAAGGAAGCCTTCTACTGTCTTAAAACACAGATTTGTCAGATTGTGAATTAAGTTGTCACACCTTTATTCCAACTATCTCATTCCAAGTGTCTTTGTAGAAACTGATTTTTTTTCTATCAAATGTCTCATATAAAAAGCTGCCTATGAGAGAACAAACAAGATGGCAGATCGGGTGGAAGTGCAGTAAGGAGCTCCACCAACAACAATACAGAATACCCAACCAAGCAGGCTCAGGGATGGTCCCAGATCTCTGAACCACATATAAAGGAATATTTAGAACGTTGGAAGGCTCAGAGCTGGGGGAATTTGTGGCAGAAGCAAGAAATCCACTGCTTTCTAGTCCGGGACACTCAGCTGCTCCAGGAGCC
>NW_006408716.1:3295927-3307778 GCF_000296735.1 Chrysochloris asiatica | reverse complement strand
CTGGTGGCCAGGAGCTGACTTGCAGAATGTGCCCTTTGGAGATGTAAATTATTATATATGCCTGAGTGGGTTTTTCTGTTTGTGTGGTTTTTAAAAAAGCTAAAGTGGATAAAGAGAAATACTTTTAAATGATGGTATATGGGGGGGATTATAATCAATGTAATGAAACAAGTTGTATGAATTGTTGAATATGAAACTGATGATGTGCCCTGTAAACTTTCACTCAATCCACAATAAATTGTCTGATGCTTCTATTTACCTCTTAATGGTTATTCTTAAACAGGAAGTGTTGTCGTTAAGTGCCATTGAGTGGGTCCCGACCATAGTGACCCTGTATAGGGTTTCTGGAGAGTGGCTGGTGAGTTTGAACTGCCGATATTTGGGTTCAAACTGACCTGATAGTCGAGGGTTTATAATGCCAGACTATGGCAAGGCATCTAATCTGTTGACAGATCAATGAAGGGCAAGCATGTTTCCTCAGAATGAGTGACATTTGTGTTTCTTCAAAGTAAGATAATAGAAGGCATTCCCATCATGATTTGAGCAACTCCAATGGGTGGTGCTTAATTTTTTTATTAATCATGGAATAGTCCCCTTCCAGGAATCCTGGTGTGGAGCTGTGGGTTAATGTGCCAGACTGCAAAGCCGTTTGAACTGCAAACGGTGGTTCAAGCTCACTAGCTGTTCCTCGGAAACCGATTTAATGGCACTTAACAATAACAGTTTCTCTTTGCTTAATAGTACATCTATATTTGTTTAATAATGGATCTGGTAAATCAAGAGTGCATTATTGAACATAGCTACATTACTATGAGACACAGAAAATACATTACCTAATAGGTAAGCAACATGAGCTTGAAATTGGATTTTTATTTTTATTTTTTTTAATGCTGATGTATGGGAATTGGAAGTTTTATCTAATTTGACAAATGGCAACAGAAAATTACAGAAAATGGTAACAACAGATGCTTTCCCCCACACTTCAATACTTTGTTAAATAAAAATAGTCTATTTAATTAATATTGATTTAACATTGACTGTCCTTGAGACATATTACTCTTTAACACATTTTTACCTTCGAAACTGCCAAAGTTGCAGAACGTATAACAAAATTCAAATCCATGCCTAGGCTCAGGGTTATTGTGTATTCTTATCAACAATTCCCAGCTATCAAAAAAGGAGCTATGTGTCTTAGCAATGTCTTTATTATGACCTCTCGCTGGAGAAGGATATCATGTTTGGTAAAGGGGAGGGTCAGTGAAAAAGAGGAAAACCCCCAACGGGATGGATTGGCCAAGTGGCAGCATCAGTAGACTCAAGCTTGGCATCGGTAGTGAGGTTGGCCCAGGATCGGGCAGTGTTTTGTTCTGCTGTGCATAGGTCGCTGTGGGTTGGTACCGACTTGATGGCACCTAACAACAACAACAACAACAAAGATTAGTTAGCTTTGTCAGATATTTCTCAAAGCATGGTCCCGGTCACCCAAGCATAGACTTTGTTGTTGTTAATTATTGTTGAGTTGGTTTTACTCATAGCTACCCTGTATAGGGTTTCCGAGGATCAGCTGGTGTATTTGAACTGCTGACCTTGCCATTCAAACCGTATTTGTGGTCCAGTGCTTATCCTACAGTACCACATCAGGACTCATAAGCATGGAACTCTGTTGTTGTTTTTGTTAAATGCTATCTATTTGCTTCCAACTCATAGCAACCCTGTATAGGTTTTCCAAGAAGTGGCTGGTGGTGAGTTTGAACCACTGACTTTGTGGTTCAAACTGACCTTGGGACTTTATCCCTCAGAGCCAATATTCTGTTTGGCATGTTAAGAATATGACACACTCACTTTGATAGAAATATTAATTAGTTGCTTCTTTCTAAGTAAATAGCCCCCTAAGGCATGTGTTTATCAGCCGGAGCAGAAAGCAAGTTTGTTTTCCTCGACACTTTCTATCTGGTAATTTGAATCATGGGTAACTAACCAGCAACCACTGTTACCTAAATTAAGATAGATTTCTTTGGAAAGGTTTTGGATTTTTCTCTCTTTCTTCTCCTGCATGTTTCAAAGATTGCATTAACTAATATTCCCTTCTAGTAAAATCCCATTCATGTACACAAAAGTATATATCTCGCCTCAAAAATGAATGCATACATCATTCAATGAAATAAGTACCTCAAAATCCATATTCCATTTTCATGCTCAGGGAAGTCATCTAATAATTCTCCATAAAATTTATACCCAAGTACCCTAAGTAGCCATCATCCCCTTCTGTTTGTTGTTGTTAAGTGCCATTGAGTCAGTTCCAGCCCATAGCGACCCTATATAGGGTTTCTGAGGAGCAGTGGGTGAGGTTGAACTCTTGATCTTACAGTTCCAACGGACCTTGCAGTCCAGCACATTAACCCACAGCACCACACTATGACTCCCATCTCTCTGTGTACCATGCTACAAATAACAATATCTTCTTAAAACTAAAGCAAGAAGAGAATAGGCCAAATATCTATTGAACTTCCTAAGATGACACTGATTGGAGAAGACAAAGCATTCATTTTGGCTGTCTCCATGCTGTAAATCCTCTGCCTACATCTACGGTTTACTAAATTTTCACTATGCTTCCAGACTAATGTGATCTGAGGCCCTTTCCTTTTTACAATGGTGAGCAAATATTAGAGCACTAGAGGAGAAAATAACCCAAAAAACATCTTAACTATATTTCATTGTTTCATCTAATTTTATCCTTGAAAACAATGGGGTACATTTGTAGCTGAAATAACAACAGCAAAGTCTTTCCTTCATCTAATTCAAAAGAAGACACATGGTCACTCAGACCTGATGTGATATTCTCAGGAAGGCTGAGGCTAAATATTTGGTCATGAAAAAGGTTCATAATAAAACCAGTTGACAGAGCAGAATGATTCTGGATCAACTTGTAGAATTCAGGCATCTTTGAAGCAACCTTTGCCAGAAGCATCAGGGATTGTCCTCATTGCTGTAAAAATGGGATTTTGCAGAAAATACTGTCTTGTTTTTCTTTCTGACATAGTTGTAATATCTTTGTCTGCTTTGTTTCTAAAGTAATCCATGGCCCTTTAGTCTGGGTCATGATTCTTTTCTCTCTCTAGTCTTAACTTCCATGCTATAATTCATGCCTGCACTCTTCTGAAGGAAGTCATGAGCGAATGGGTCTTATAATGGACTTGTACATTACATGCATGTAGATTTCTCAGTACAATAAGAAGACACGCTAGAGCCCACAGTTTATTGGGGCAATAATAGCAATGGTGTCTAATATGCCTCAGTCTGAAAACCAGTAGAATAGTTTAGCTCCTTTTCATTCTAATCTCAATGACAGCCTGTCTAGCCGGCACCTTTCTTTAGTAACACAAGTAACCATACTCCAAGAAAAATGTCTACTAATTCAAAAATCACAAGGAAAACTCCACTGGCATCTCTCCTACCCATAAATCACAGGTTGTGATCATTGCAAATGTGGGCATCTTCTAGGAATCCCTTGAGAAAATACCTCGTAATAGACATGGGGTCACCTTAATCTCATCATATATTCCAAAAATAATAATAAACAAACATATTTTGGGGGTTGGAATGGAAAAAAAAAGTTGTACGTGTTAACTGTTTCTCTTGAGTGAATTACAGGAATCTATGTGTGCATCTTTTTCCAAAAAATACAAATCTGCATTATTTCAACCAACATAACTTGTAATGCTTAAAAAGTTTTCTTGAGAAGTTTCTGTTCACAACTCTGCCAACTTTTTGTTGAATGTTTCTATGAAAAGACAAAAAGTGCTGCCTCTTACATATGCCTCAAATGAGTCACGTGATTTATTGTATATCACTGTTGCCAATCATTTTTTCTCTAGAGGAACTATTAAGAAAGTTGGAAAATATCCCATCTTTATAGCACTTTCCTAATTATAATCAAAGCTTCTGTGCTGATCCTTCCAAAAAGGTGACTATTTGAAACAAAAGAATCTTACAAGTAGGAGAACTAATACCAATGCAATAATATCACAACTGTAGATAACATGGCTTGTAATGAAAAATGCAAGGAGCTCTGGTAGCATAGTGGTTACAAATCGGGCTGTGAACCTTCAGGTCAGCAGTTCGAAACTACCAGCTGTTCCATAGGAGAAAGATGAAGCTTTCTGCTCCTGTAAAGATTTACAGCCTCGGAAACCCTGTGAAGGGTTGCTATGAGTCAGAACTGACTCCACATCACATAACAACAACAACAATGTAAAATGCAAAGACAATAGTATAAACCTTTGCCTAAATCCTTCAGTTATTTTTCTAGGCTATACTAGTGTTCTGATTCATGGCAATCATATACACTAGAAAAAAATACTGCCTGGTCCTACATACTCTTAAAGATCATTGATATTCTTGACTATTGTATACCCTGTGACAATTATGTAATCTAACATAGGAGACTTATGTTCAAACACTGTATCAGATAATATTCTATTGTGATGCATAAGGTTTTCTCTGGTAAGCTTTCAGAAGCACACTTCCAGGACCTTCATCCAAGTCTGTCTTAATGTGGAAGCTCTGCCGAAACCTGTCCACCACGGGTTATCATCCTATTGGCATTTGAAACACCGTGGCATAGTTCCCAGAATCATAGCAACTTGCGAGCAATAAATAACATTATGGTAAACTAATGGATAGGTGGTTGTAAAACCAATAGTGTAAACTCTTGACTTAACTCTAGTTTCTTGTTATCTTAAATCTTCTCTGTCACTGTTCATTGCCAAGATAAGCCTAAAAATTAATGGCCCTGATTTTGCCATGTCTAAAGGAGCTCTGGTTGCATAGTGGTTACGAATTGGTCTGCTAACCTCAGGGTCAGCAGTTTGAAACTACCAGCTGTTCCACAGGAGAAAATGAGGCTTTCTGCTCCCATAAAGAGTTACAGCCTCGGAAACCCTGTACAGGGTCACTATGAATCGGAATCGACTACACGGCACATAACAACAACATCAACAACAAAATAGCAAATAAACCGCAAATCATGGCAGAATCATGTGCTGGGATCTCTGGAACATGAAGATGGGCTTCATATTGCCCTGTGTATTTGCCAATCTGAGATCTCCTACATCAAAACAAAATAAAACAAAAAAACCTTTTATAGCTATTCTTTATTTAACAAAAAATAATGGTTCAGTAAAATATGAAGAATGTTGAGATGAGCTTAAAGCATGCCCTGGGCGTTTCATTAGCCATGCCTGTGTTCCGATTGATTTATGACCTCAGCTCTATCATTTCCTTATCATTAGCTGTCAACAGATCATTATGATCCCCCCCCGTCTGTCTCCCAGAGCACTGCTTTCAGGGAGGGGGTACTACTTTGTACACTTGTGCTAAGCTAGTTATTACTACCACTCATTTTCTGCCAGAATCCGTGAGTAATGTCACATTTCATACTATTTCAATTAAAAACCATTTGCTCCTTGCAGGGCTAGTAAAGAGTTTGATGCAGAAATTACAGAAGGTCCTTTAGGGGACCAAAAGGTGACAGAGGGACTTTGTCATGAGAAAAATTGCATACCTTCATAAACTGACAGCAGATGAAAACAAGAAAGAAAGAGTGAAAATATTCAGGTCATGACCCAAAGAATCTAGACATTTATTCACTTACTCAACAAGAATTTTTGAGCACTTATAATGTTCAAATGTAATGTCATATTTCATCACCATGATCCTTTGAAGCCAGAAAATCTGATGTCTTTGTTTTCAAGGACAGCTATCATAGAAATAAGACAAGTTGTTATTGTTGGAGCGGAAAGCCTCATTTTTTTTTTTTTCCCATAGAGCAACTGGTAGGCTCAAAGCACCATCCTGCTGGTGCACTGTCCTGTGCTTATCCTATAGAGCCACCATGTTTTAACAAGCAGAAATATATTCTCTCATAGTTTAGTAGATTAGGAGTCCAAATTCAGAATATCAGCTCTGGGAAAAGGTCCTTATCTCCTTCTAGCACCTGTAGGCCCAGCATTTCTTAGAGGTCTCCACGTATCTTGACATCAATGGTTTCATGGATCTAGGGGATTCACAGTATAGGGATCCCAAGACCAAAGGACACACTTCACTCCTCGTTCTGTTTTATTGGTGGTAGCAAGTCCCTCTATGTTCACATCTTTCTTCTTTATCTCTTGTAAGATAAGAAGTACTTCCATATGTGGCATTAATGTCAATGTGGGATTATCTGCTAATTGTAAGGCTGGTGGTTTAAACCCACCAGCCCCTCCATAGAAACTCTATGCATGGTTGCTATGAGTCAGAACCAACTCGATCACTCTTAGCATACCACACAACCCCATCCGCCCTTAGTCCTCTTATTGGTTTATTACATCAGATCACATCAGATAACTGAGAAACCATGGAGAATCATGGTCCAGTCAAGTTAACACACATTTTGAAGAGACAGAGTTTAATCTAGGACACTGTGAATCTGCTCCAAGTTTAAATTTTACCGAACTACAGTAAAATGTGTCTTTTTATTACCTAATAGAAGTTGTTTCTGATCTATATATTAGAAAGAATCATCATGGTCAAAACAAAATCATGTAAATTCATGGAGCGTGTCATTGTAGTTGGAAGCTTTAAGAAGAACAAACCTTCAAATAGACAACAGATAAATGATATGTGTAGGCAGGCATACACACACACACACACACGTAGAGTTATTTATGGGATATAAGAGGGATTTTTTTTCTGATTTAAAGAAATCTCTGTATAAGAAAGGCAAGTCCTTAAACAACCAGTTCACAAATAAGTGTTGTCTTCACATTGTCACCTATCCAGGAAGCGAAGCTCTGGTACAAAATACACAAAGGTTAAATGAAGATTTAGGAGAGCAATTTGAGTACACAGCTTTCTAGATAGAATACTCAGCATGATGCTAAATTCATATTAAGAAAATAGTAATAATGTCTGAAGTATGAACTCCAGAGAAGACAATGCCAATTAATAGACGCTTCTGACACTATCCTATACTTTGCTTTGTGAAAAATTAGACATTTCATATCTCTTAAATATAAAATTAGCAACTTTCTTCTGTGCTAAAACTATTGCTAGAATAAGTTTACCCTCCTTGCCTTAGCCACTAATGTTAGCGCCAAAGCTTTGGGGCATTTGACTTAATTTACATGAAAGCAACAAGAATCAAGTTAGAACAATGGACAAAATCACCATAGGGCTTACTGAGTGTTTCACATAGACTGCCCCACCTATACTTGTGGAAGCCATCGGGTGTGTCTCTTCCATGTCTTCTCTATCATTTTATCATAATTTGGTGATTTGTCTGTTGCTGTGTTGCTAAAAGCTATGCCACTGGTATTTTAAATACTGACAGGATTACCCACGGTGGATAGATTTCAGCTAAGCTTCCAAACTAAAACAGACTAGAAAGAAGGAAAGGTAGACCATTTCTTAAAGGTTAGCTGCTTAAAATCTTATCAACAGCAACAGAACATTGTCAGCTACAGTGCTGGAAAATGAGCCCCTCAGGTTGGGAAGCACTCAAAACACAACTGCCTCCTGGAAGTAAAGTTGACCTTAATGACGAGAATGGTGTACAACTTTTGGAATCTTTATTTTCTGCTGTCACACAGCTCAAAGTAGGAAGAAATAGCTGCAAACATCCATTAATAATCAAAATATGCAATGTGAAAGTATGAATCTAGGAAAGTTGGCAATTGTCAAAAAAGAGATGGCATGCATGAAGACCGATAGCCTAGGCATTGTTACGGTTTTTAAGAGCCTTTCAGTTAGTTCCAATTCATACCAAGTCTGTATACGGTTTCCAAGGAACGACTGGTAAGTTTGAACCGCGGACCTTGTGGTGTGCCACACCAGGACTCCAACCTTGGCATTTAGTGAGATGAAACCAGCTGAAATTGTTCATTTAGAATCTGACAACCATAGAGTTTTCTATGCTGGAAATTACAAGTTCAAGAATATCGTAATCACATTCATCATCAAAAAGAGCATTCCAAGATCTAACTTGAAGTATAATGCGGTCTGTGATAGGATAGTATCTATATGCCTACAATGAATGGGAAAGCTGGACAGTGAATAAAGAAGATCTTGGAAGAACTGATGCCTTTGAGTTGTGGTGTTGGAAGAGAATACTGAAAGTGCCATGGACTGCCAAAAGAACCAATAGATCTGTTTTGGAAGAAGTGCAGCCAGAGTGCTCCTTGGAGGCCAGGATGGTTAAGCTTCATCTCTCACACTTTGGACATATTGTCCGGAGGAAACAGTCACTGGAGAAGGATGTCATGCTGGGTAACATGGAGGGTCAGAGAAAAAGAGGAAGACCCCTAACAAGATGGATTGGCCAGGTGGCATCATTGATGGCATCAAGTGTGGCAGCGGTAGTGAGGTTGGCCCAGGATCAGACATTGTTTTGTTCTGCTGTGCATGGGGTCGCTATGAGTCGGTTCTGACTCGATGGCACCTGACAACAACAATGCCACTATTATTCAAATTTTGTACCAACAACTAAGGCCAGTGATGATCAAGTTGATGCATTCTACAAATTTATTTAGATGAAATTGATCAAACATGAAATTAAGGTTCAGGGATAACTACTGGTGATTGGAATGTGAAACTTGGAAACAAAGAGGAAGAATCAGTATTTGGAAGCAATGGCCTTGGTGACAAAAATGATGATGGTGATTGCATGATAGAATTTTGCAAAATTAATGACTTATTCATTATAAATACCTTTTTTCAACAATGTAAAAGGCAACTATACATGTGGACCTTACCAGATGGAATACCCAGTAACGAGCTGACTTCATCTGTGGGAAGTGACAGTGGGAAAGCACAATATTGTTTTTAAGTGCCACTGAGAGATCTCCAACTCATAGCAACCTTATTATAGTGTTTGCAAGGAGTGGCTGGTGAGCTTGAACCACCAACCTTGCAGTCCACCGCATTTACTTACAGCAGCATACCAGGACCCCAGAAAAGCACAATATTATCAGCCAAAATCAGGGTCAGACTATGGAACAGACCATCAGTTGTCATATGCAAGTTCAGAGTGAAGCTGAAGAAAATTAAGACAAGTTAATGAGAGCCAAAATATGGCCTTGAATATATCCCACCTGAACACCTTAAGAACAAACTTGATGCATTATACACTAATGACTGAGAAGCAGAAAGGATGCTGAATGGTATCAAAATATCCACGATGGAAGTAAATGATCATTAAAAAGGTATGAAAGGAAAGTCCAAGATAGATGTCAGAAGACACTGAAACTTGCTCTTGAGCATACACAAACTAAAGAAACTGGAAGAAATGAGGGGATAAAGGAGCTGAGCAGAATATTTCAAAGGGCATCTTGAGAAGACAAATTCAGGTATTACAATAAAATGTGCATAGACCTGGACTTATTGTTCCAAAGTCAAAGACCATGCTCAGCATTTTTTCAGCTGAAAGAAGTGAAGACAACAATCCAAGGGTCAACTTGAAATATTGAAGGACTCTATGGGTAAAATATTGAATGATGCAGGCAGCATCAAAAGAAGATGGAAGGAATTACAGTCATGGTACCAAAAAGGAAATGATCATTGCTCAACTATTTCAAGAGGTAGCAGAACATCAGAAACATGTGGTGCTAAAGGAAGAAGTCCATGCTTCACTGAAGACATTGACCAAAAACAAGAAACAAAACAACTCCAGGAATTCATAGAAGACAAATTGAAATGTTTCAACAAACTGATGCAGCACTGGAGGCACGCACTAATCTATGGCAAGCCATTTGGAAGACAGCACCTGTTCAATCAACTGGAAGAGATCCATATCTGTGCCCATTCCAAGGTATCCCAAGAGATGCAAGAATAATTGAACAATATAATCAGTATCATATGAAAGTAAATCATTGATTAAGATCTTTCAAAAAACTGTTACAGCAATACATAGACAAGGATCTGCCAGAAATTCAAGCAAGATTCCAAAAAAGATGGGAAGCAAGGGATATCATTATTTCCATCAGGTAGATCTTGGCTGAAAGCAGAAAATACTAGAAAGATGCTTACTTGTATTTTATTGACTATGCAAAGACATTTGTTTGTGTTGATCTATCTTAGACTGGGTTCTGTATAGAAGCAAAACCAGTGAAACATATAAATATATAGAGAGTGTGTTGATGTGTTTAATTAACTATGTTTATTAACTATGCAAAGTTTATTAACTATGCAAAGACATTCGTTTGTGTTGATCTGTCTTAGGCTGGGTTCTCTAGAGAAGTAAATCAGTGAAATATATCTATCTATATAGATATAGATATAGATAGATAGATAGATATGGAACTCTGGTAGTATAGTGGTTACGAATTGGGCTGTGAACTGCAAGGTCAGCAGTTCGAAACAACCAGCTGTTCCACGGGAGAAAGATGAGGCTTTTTGCTCCCGTAAAGATTTACAGCCTTGGAAACCCTGTACAGGGTCGCTATGAGTCGGAACCGACTCCACGGTACTTAACAACCACAACAACATGTATATATGCCTTCACGGTTCGAAGCTCAGCATAAAATGACTATCTATCTATATATATATTGTTAAGTTATTGTTAAGTGAGTGTAAATGGTAGAATATGAAATGGAAACATCTTCAAACACCAAACAACCATGAAAATGTTCCAAAGTCAACCATCAGCTGGAAAATTGATGCTTACAGTTTTCTGGGATTCTCAAGGGCCAGTATTGGAACACTGTCAGGAAAAAGGTTCAAGAATCAACAGTGATCATTACAGTGCGATGCTCACTGAAGATCTGAAGCCTAAACTTCAGATTAAATACAGAAGACTGCTATCCAAAGGCATTGTGATCTTGTATGACAATGCATGTCAACACACTTCTGTCCGCACTGTTGATACGCTGCAAAAGTTTGTTTTGAGGTGTTAAAGCATCTTCCCTATAGTCTTGATCTTGCTCCATTGGACATTCACCTGTTTGGTTCCCTGAAAGCAGCTTTTGAGAACTAAGATTCCCTCCAAAGAAGAAGTCAAGACAGCAGTGCTTTCATGGCTCACCGCTCAACATAAAACAGTTTTTAATAAAAGAATATGAAAACTTGTTGACAGATGAACAAAATATATTTAAAAGCAAGGAGGTTATATTGAAAAATGATGTATTTATCTTATCTAAAATAGACAAAAATAAATTCTACAGTTAGAGTGGCCAGGATGGCTAAGCTTCGTCTCTCCTACTTTGGACATATTGTCTGGAGGAAACAATCGTTGGAGAAGGATGTCATGCTGGGTAGGGTGGAGGGTCAGAGAAGAAGAGGAAGACCTCCAACGAGATGGATCAGCCAGGTGGCATCATTGATGGACTCAGGTGTGGCGGCGGTAGTGAGGTTGGCCCAGGATCGAACATTGTTTCGTTCTGCTGTGCATGGGGTCGCTATGAATCAGTTCCGACTTGATGGCACCTGACAACAACAACAACAACAACAGTTAGAGTGTGGATATTTTTTTACTCACCCGTGTGAGTGTGTGTGTGTGTGTATATATGTGTATATATCCATATGTATGGAATACTGGTGAAACACTGTTTACTAATGCACTGGACTGCAAAGTCAATTGGACCCACAAGATTTGTGGTTCCAGCTTACCAGCCGTTGACTTGTCAACTCTTCACAACATATATATATGGGGGATGGACAGAGAAAAAGAGGAAGACCCCCAGTGAGAGAGATGGATTGACAAAGTGGCAGCATCAATAGGCTCAAGTGTGGTAACAATTGTAAGGTTGGCCCAAGACCGGGCAGTGTTTCATTCTGTTGTGCATAGGGTCGCTATGAGTCGGAACCGACTCCACGGTAC
>NW_006408716.1:3283975-3295541 GCF_000296735.1 Chrysochloris asiatica | reverse complement strand
AAGTACTAGACCTCAAGGTCAGTTTGAATCACAAGGTCAGTGGTTGAAACTCACCACCTGCTCTTTAGAGACTCTATACAGGATCACTATGGGTACGGACCAACTCAATGGCACTTAACAAGCAGTCCTGGTATGGCTCTGTATGATAAGCATTGAACTGGTAACCACAAAGTCGGCTGTTCAAACCCACCACCCACTCTTTGGAAGCCCTATACAGAGTCACTTTGATCGGAACTGACTGGACATCACATAACAGCAACTATGTATGGTTGCTATGGTGGTGGTGTTCCATGGAATCAGTTCCAACATATAGCAACCTTGTATAGTTGTATGTCTTTATGGGAGCAGAATGCCCGTTTCAAACTGCTGACCTTGAGGTTAGCAGCCTTGATTCATAACCACTTTGCTACCAGAGCTCCTTAACTATATATATATATATATGTAGATACATACACATATTGTTGTTGTGAAGTAGTACCCTGGAGTCGGTTCCGACTCATAGTGACCCTGTGCAGGGTTTCTGAGGCTGCAAATCTTTACAGGAGCAGAAAGCCTCATCTTTCTCCCATGGAACAGCTGGTAGTTTCGAACTGCTGACCTTGCAGTTAGCAGCCTGATTTGTAACCACTTCGCTACCAGAGTTCCTACATACACATATGGAGAAGTTTATATCAAGAAAATGGCTCTCACTTGCAGAAGCGGGTGAGTTCTTAGCCCGTATCAGGTGAAGATTGTCAGGCAGCAAGTAAATCCGGTAGTTAAACTGGTCTGGCAGGCTGATAGGTTGGATAGGCAGGTAGCCTGCTCATTGCTCCCAGGATGAGCAGGTCATAGAGCAGGCCACTGGCTCAAGTGCAAAGTACCGGAGGTTGGAGGAAGAGCCAGATGCAATTCCAGACCCAGCAGGAAACAATCAATCTTTGCCTGAGTGTCCAATATATTGAAAACAGGCCACATCACCAAGGAAACATTCTTTAAATTGATTGGCCACTCTTAGCCAATCAGCATAGAGTTAACTACACCTGCTCATAGACAAACATCCTAGCACAATAAGTACAATTATTAGATCTCACTGAGAGAATAACCTCACATAATCAATTTCAACTGATAGACAACTGGGACTCCTGACCCAGTCAAGTTGACAGGAAACTGTTATTATCACAGGATAATAACAAACTAGTGACAACATTGCAAAGAGTGGGTATTCCAGAATACTTAATTGTACTTATAAGGAACCTATACAAAGGAGCTCTGGTAGCGTAGTGGTTACGAATCGGGCTGCGAACCTTAAGGTCAGCGGTTCGAAACTACCAGCTGTTCCGCAGGAGAAAGATGAGGCTTTCTACTCCCGTAAAGATTTACACCCTCGGAAACCCTGTACAGGGTCGCTATGGGTCGGAACTGACTCGACGGCACTTAACAACAACAACAACAACATACATAGATCAACAGACTGTCATTAGAAAAGAACAAGAGGATACTGAATGGTTTAAAATTAGGAAAAGTATGCTCCAGTATAGTATCCTTCCATCATACTTATTCAATCTGTATGCTGAACAAATACAAGAAGTTGGATTATATGAAAATAACATGCCATCAGAATTGGAGACTCTTTAACAAGCTGCAATATGCAGATGATAAAATCCTTCTTTTGGGAAGCAAAGAGGCTTTCAAAATTCTTACTGATGAAGATCAAAGACTATAGGCTTCAGTATGGATTGTACCTCAATATAAAGAAAACAAAAATCCTCACAACTGGACAAATAAATAGCATAATGATAAGCAGAGAAAAGGTTGAAATTGTCAAAGACTTCATTTCACTTGGATCCATAATCAACACTCAAGGAAATAACAGGTAATCAAAAGATGCAATGCATTAAGCAAATCTGTTGCAAAAGTTCTTTGTAAAGTCTTCAAGAGCAAAGATGTCAGTTTGAGGACTAAGGTGCTCCTGACCCAAGCCATGGTATTTCCAATGATCTCATATGTTTGTGGAAGTTGGATAATGAATAAGAAGACCTGAGAAAAAAATCAATGCGTTTAAATTATGATGTTGGGGAAGAATATGGAAGTACTGTTAGAGAAACAAACAAATCGTTCTTGCAAGAAGTACAGCTAGAAGGAGCCTTGGAAGCAAGGATAGTGCGACTTTTTCTCTTGTACTTTAGACATGTTGACAGCAGGGATTATTCTGTGCAGCAGATATCATCTTTGATAAAGTGGTTGAGGTTGCTGTTGTTATGTGCCATTGAGTTGCTTCCAACACATAAAGACCCTTCATAGGGTTTCTGAGGAGCAGCTGTTGGGTTTGAACTGCCAAACTTGTGGTTCACAATCCAGTGCTGATTCTACAGCACCATACCAGTAGATCCACAAAACTGGTACATCAACTACAAAAAGAAGAAGACCCCCAACAAGATGGCAGCAACAATGGGCTCAAACATAACAGCAGTTGTTAGGATGATACAGGACTGGGCAGTTCTGTTCTGCATGGAGTTGTTATGAGTCAGAACTGACCTAACAGTACTTAACAAGAATGGTTTATCTCTTAGTGGAAATGGGATGAATGTCTGGAATCAGTCCCCGGAAAACCACTGTGCTGCATTTATGAGATAATTTACCTTTGAAACTCAGAATACACACTGGACAGTATAAATTTTAGTCACTGGACAAGGACTCTTATTCCAAGTATTAGTTACCATGGTTCCAGGGTGTCACCGTCATTCCAGTACCATGAAGAATATAACCTAGAAAATTCACACTGGTTGTTCTACTTCGTGATATGACCGGAAGTGGACAAGCTTGTCCCACGACCCTATTCCATGAACCCCACTCTAGTTCCTTATTGATCCTGTGCTGTATGCTCCTATTGGTGTAATAACAGCATCCATATTAAAAAGTAAATACAGAAACATCTGAAAAATGAGTAAATAGGAAGATTGTATAAGAAAAACTTGAATGTTTCCAGCTCAGTTTTTACCTTGGCCACCTTTCACCAAAGCAAGTGGCTTCTGTGGGCCCAAGGACTCCATTCTGTTCCTGAGCCATGTCAGAACTCTCGTTATATTTTGCAGGTTTGCAGAGAGGAGATTTTGAGCTTGTACTTAGAGCTTGCTGTAATATGGCATATTCAATTCCTCCCACAGTTCCTTGTCCCCTAAATCTGCATGAGATACTCACACTCTTGCAAAGGAAGGAGCTGGTAATCATTGCTTCCCAGGAGGGAAATTAGACTTTCAAAATGAGTCAGTTTAGATTGCTTTGGAACACTCCATAGGAGGAGAGTGGTCTATGAACAGTGTTTTTGGTAACAGGCCTACCTGCTGTGTCAGTACAGCTGGTTTGGCTGGCTTTGTCCATCTCAGCCAGAGAAGACAATTGAAGCCATTATTTTGATATTATCTTACACTACTCAATATCCCTGCTGCCCTTTTCTGGACTTCTAAAATACACACACACATTTTCCTAAGAAGACTTCATTCATTTTTCAAATAATCTGCTAGTTGTGCTGGGCCATCAAATTGGGTCTGGTTCATAGAGACCCTGCATGGGGTTTGCAAGGCTTTCAATCTTCACAGAAGCAGAAAGCCTCATCTTTCTCTTGTGAAGCAACTGGCAAGTTCGAACCTTGGACCTTGTGGTCCAAGTCAGTGCTTATTGTACTGAACTAATTTGCAAAGTTCTTGAATGACCATGATTTATTATTCTTGGCTTCTACCCTTGGTTAAACACTGTACACTTATCTGTCACTCTCTCCACTCATATGTTTGCCAATGTCTACCAGTGTCAGCAATGGCAGGCCAACAATGAAAAACAGAACAAGACGTGTCCATCTTTTCTGGGATTAATAATGAATGAAGCTCTCATTCTACCTCAGCATTCTTGATTCCTTGGCCTCGTCATGCCAGACTGGTGTTCTTAATGGATGTAACATTGACAGGGAGAGAGTGTATTTTTAATCTCCATGGTATGTTCATCAAAAAGATGTAGCTAAAGATGAAATAATAAGCTAAGTGTTACCTAATCAGGAATGAAGCCCTGGTCACACAAAGAACAAAGTTTTTTTATTATATATACAATTGATTACCATTTGGCAATACATATTTATGTCATGCTTCTCCAAGTTTTAATTTGCACAAGAATTATTTGGTGAATTTTTTTCACGTGAAGAATAACAGACCTGAGAATCTCTAAAGTCTTTGTGGGTCCCCAAAATCAAAAGTTCTGGCACATGTTATCTATGGATGGCATTTTGTGCTATACTGGACTACAATTAGAGAAAGGTGAGATCACATGATTCCCTCTTGAACTGAAATTTTTATTCTTCAATTCAGGTCTTCCATGCTTACTAAGTACTGAAAGTTTAGTAAATAAAGTAGTAGAGACTAGAAACATATGGAGTTACCTCTGCCTTGAATTATGTAAATATACTTCTGTATATTTGTGTAGATTGAAATCGCAATTAGCAATTTACTATAATGATAGTCAAAGACTCCTTAACAACCTGCGATATGCAGATGATACAACCTTGCTTGCTGAAAGTGAAGAGGGCTTGAAACATTTACTGGTGAAGATCAAAGAATACAGCCTTCGGTATGGATTGCATCTCAATGTCAAGAAAACAAAAATCCTCACCACTGGACCAATAAACAACATTCTTATCAACGGAGAAAAGATTGAAGTTGTCAAGGACTTCATTCTTCTTGGATCAACTATCAACATTCGCGGAAGCAGCAGTCAAGAAATCAAACGATGCATTACATGAGGCAAATCTGCTGAACAAGACCTTTTTAAAGTGTTGAAGAGCAAAGATGTCAGCTTGAGGATTAGGTACATCTGACCCAAGCATGGTATTTTCAATAACCTCATATGGATGCGAAAGCTGGACGGTGAATAAGGAAGATTGTAGAAGAATTGATGCCTTTGAGTTGTGGTGTTGGAGGAGAATACTGAAAGTGCCATGGACTGCCAAAAGAACCAATAGATCTGTTTTGGAAGAAGTGCAGCCAGAGTGCTCCTTGGAGGCCAGGATGGCTAAGCTTCGTCTCTCATACTTGGGACATATTGTAAGGAGGGAGTAGTCGCTGGAAAAGGATGTCATGCTGGGTAAGATGGAGGGTCAGAGAAAAAGAGGAAGACCCCAGAGAGATGGATCGGCCAGGTGGCATCATTGATGGCATTGAGTGTGGCGGCAGTAGTAAAGTTGACCTAGGATCGGACATTGTTTCGTTCTGCTGTGCATGGGGTCGCTATGAGTCAGTTCCAACTTGATGGCACCTGACAATAACATAATGACAGTCCAGGTGAAATTTACTAAAATGTTGGTGGTTACCTTAAAATGTTACTAGTCAAATTAAAGGAATTTATTTTGTACAATCTTAGAGTTCTAGTTAGCAAACAAGAGAGATAATAACATTTAAAAGGAAAGTTTTGTTTTTAATACCCAATCTATGTGCATCCCAAGAGAAAAGTCTAAAAAAAAAAAAAAAAACTCTTGGATTTATATATAAACAAATAAGCACTGAAGACAAGTAAAGTAAGCCCATCATTTCAAGTAGTATTTTTAAGTATGCTACAAGGTTGAATATTTGTATATTTACAACAGCCATACATAAAAACCTTCAAGTCAAAGAAAGGTGAACTGGGAAAACTATTTATGACATTTTGTTATGTGTTGTATCATTATTACACAGGACACTCTTTTAGAAATAAATTTCTTGATATAAATAATGGGGAACAGTTTTCAAAGAAGTTTGAAAACTGGTCCAATTGTGTTAGTAAAAAAAAAAAAATATGTACTGTTTACAATAATAAAATGTTTTCCCTTAAATAAGCTAAAACTTAAAATATGATAATGTACACTTTTACCTAATAGCAATTTTTTAATTGGTATGACCACTTCTGAGACAAATTAACAACGTTTTATTCATGCATTCATTCAACATGTAATTAACCCTAATGGTGCTGTAGGATAAACACTTGATTGGTACCATGAGGTAAGCAGTTCAAACCCACGAGTTTTTTCACCAGAAAAGATGAGGTTTTCTACTCCCATAAAGATATTTTGTTGTTGTTACTTTTAGGTGCCACTAAGTCGGCACTGACTTATACAACAAAAGAATGTCCAGTCCTGTGCTAACCTCACAATCATTGCTATGTTTGAGCTCATTGCTGCCACCACTCTCTGTCTCATTGGGGGGTCTTCCTCTTTTTCTCTGACCCTAAACTTTTCCAAACATGACATCCTTCCCCAGTGACTCTTCCCTTCCTGATAATATGTCCGAAGTATGAGAGAAAAGGTCTGGCCATCATGATTTCCAAAGAGTATTCTGGCTGTACTTCTTCCACCACAGATTTATTTGTTCTTTTGGCAATCCATGGTACTTTTAATATCCTCCACTAACACCATAACTCAAATACATTAACTCTTCCATGGTCTTCCTTATTCACTGTCCAACTTATACATGAATATGAGGTTCTTAAAAATACCATGACTTGGGTCAGGCACACCTTAGTCCTCAAACTGACATCTTTGCTCTTGAATACTTTTTAAAGGGGTCTTGCACATCAGATTTACCTAATGCAATACATCATTTAATTTCTTGACTGCTGCTTCCATGAGTGTTGATGGTTGATCAGAGCAAAATGAAGTGTTTGACAAATTCAATCATTTCTCCATTTATATGGATGTTGTTTACTGGTCCAATGGTGAAGAATTTTGTCTGTCCGTTGAGGTTGAACCCATACCAAAGGCTGTGGACTTTGATCTTCATCAGTAAGTATTTGACATTCTCTTCACTTTTAACAAGTAAGATCATATCATCTGCATATCACAGGTTATTAATGAGTCTTCCTCCAATTGTGATACCACATTTCTCTTTATATAATCTATTTTCTCAGATTATGTGCTCAACATACAGATTGAATAAGCATGGTGAAAGACTACAACCCTGGTGCACACCTTCACACATTTTAGTGTGTTCCCTTGTTCTGTTCAAACAACTGCCTCTTGGTCAATGTACAGCTTCCTTATGAGCACAATTAAGAGTTCCAGAATATTCATTCTCAGCAATGTTGTTCATACCTTCTCATGATCCACACAATAGGAAGTTTGCATAGTCAATAAAGCATAGGTCAACATCTTTCTGGTATTCTCTGCTTTCAGCCAAAATCCATCTGACGTTAGCAATGATCTCTTATTCCACGTCCTCTTCCGAAACTGGTTTGAACATCTGGATGTTCTCTGTCAGTGTATGTTTGCAGCCATTTTTGTATTACCTTTCATAAAACTTTACTTGTATGGGATGTCAATGATATTGCCCGATGATTTCCACATTCTCTTGGGTCACCTCTTTTGGGAATGGGCACAGATACAGATCTCTTCCAGCCAGTTGACCAGGTAGTTGTCTTCCAAATTTCTTGACATAGATGAATGAGTGCCTCCAGTGCCACACCAGTTTGTTGAAATATTTCGATCTGTATTCCATAAATTCCTGGTGCCTTGTTCTTTGCCAATGCCTTCAATTCACCTTGGACTTCTTCCTTCAGGATCATTGGCTCTAGATCATATACTACCTCTTAAAATGGTTGAACATCAACCATTGGCTACAGACTCTGTGTGTTCTTCCATGGTCTTTTTTTTTTAAAAGGTGGATACAGGATGTTTTGGTGGTATAGAGCTGAGGCACCAGACTCACTGTGAAGGTTCAGGAGTGAAGGTCAAGAGCAAGGGGACCCTTTAATATTTGAAGAATGAAAAAGAGCTAGATAAGTTCTAGGTAAAGTAGAACATTCTAAAGACAGAGAAGAAACTCATAGGCTGTTTTGACTGGATACATGTAGTCATATGTCAGGAAATGAGGCTAGAACACTAAAATCTGGGAAATTATTAAAACTTGTATTTCATACAATGAATTTTGAACTTTGTCTTAAATGCCCTGTCACAGTGACTGTGAATTGAATGAAACCGAAAAAGCTACCATGGATCAGGTTGGGAATGAGCTGGTTAGATTGGAATTTTAGAAGCATAGAAAGAAGTACGGGGTCCTGGTGTGGCACTGTGGGTTAACGCACTGGACTGCAAAGTCAGTTTGAACTACAAGGTCAGTGGTTCAAGCTTACTAGCCGTTCCTCAGACACCCTACACAGGGTCGCCATGGGTTGGAACTGACTTGACAGCAATTAACAACAACAGCAGCAAGAAGTATACCCAGATTAGAGATGGTACCCTGGCCAAAGGCATTGTGAATAGGGATGGATTTGATAAATGATAGGAGGTAATACCTATAGAAATTAAAAGCTGAATGGATCTGAAGTATGAGGGAGAATAAAGGAGACTGGATAAGAAAAGGTTTCTGATTCAGTGGATCATGTTTCTATTTCCTGAAACAGGATGCAGGAAAAGGAACAAATTTGTACTGGAAGATGATGAGTTTCATT
This sequence comes from Chrysochloris asiatica, assembly GCF_000296735.1. Lineage (NCBI taxonomy): Eukaryota > Metazoa > Chordata > Mammalia > Afrosoricida > Chrysochloridae > Chrysochloris > Chrysochloris asiatica. Next base: position 3,287,102 of record NW_006408716.1, on the reverse strand, counting down.
GTGGATGTTTTTTGTGGGGTTTTTTTTTTTAAGTTTTTATTGTGCACTATGTGTTAGTTTACATGGGTGAACATTACCTTTACATTCATCCTATCGTACTTTGTTTCATTACAATGATCACAATCCCCTGCATGCATCATCAAACACCCATACTCCTGCTCCCTGGCTGCCAGCACAAAACCCCTCTCCCTCCGAGTCCAGAGTCCATCTGTCCACGTCATTGCCTCTGCCTCCATCTTCTCCATCTTGCACTTCACTTTTCTCCCTTGATGTAGTTATTGCTATGTGCCGTGGAGTCCATTCCAAGTCATAGCGACCCTTGCATAGGGTTTCCAAGACTGTACATATTTATGGAAGCAGAAAGCCTCATCTTTCTCCCACGGAACAGCTGGTAGTTTTGAACTGCTGACCATAAGAGTAGCAGCCCAATTTGTAAACACTACGCTACCAGAGCTCGGCTCCTGGACTGCAAAATCAGCCACTCCCCTCCTTTTGTAACTAAACATTTACATTTACCTTTGCTACACTCACTGTCCGACCTGATAGCAATCATTCCCTATTGAACCACAGGAGTCCTTTCCCCCTCACCTTTTATCAGCCCCATCCAGACAGGTTGAAAACAATTCAGTGGAGGTTCTACCTTTCCCTGTATCCTCTGGATCTAGGTTCCCTATTGAAAGCTTGTAAGCCAGTCACTTCTTGCCTTTACAGTCCCCCCATTTTGGGTAGCCAATGTCTAACTTCCCCCTCTCTGTTGACATTGTGTACAAAGGGGATGGGAATGATCCTCACTGTAGAGATTTGTCTGCTCCTTTGTCTTACTTCATCCACAAGCATAGGTCAAGTTCATCCACTTATAGTGGGTTATTCTTTTTTTTAATCCCCTCTTCTTTCTTCCTCTAGTTGTGTTCTGATCATCCAGCCATTGATGCCAGGTCAAATGGGTACTATCTGCAAGTGTGGGTGTTCTTGTGCATCCCCCCCCTTACTTTATATCAGCTGGTTGCTTCACACTCCATTCCAGTCCTCTGGGGCCATGTTCCTATCCCTGGGCCCAGAAGTCCCCAGGTCTCATCATACTGCTGGTTAACCAGGTCTCAATCCAGGTTAACAGGAGTCTATTGAATGTGGTCGGACTTAGTTCACAACTTCATTGCAGTTTTTCCCCCTCTTCCCATTATCGGTGACCAACGTGGTCAGCAGCAGGACCATATGCCTACAAGTGTATTCCATTTGAGTTTCAGTTTTGTAAGGGGTTTGCCTTGAGGGGACCCGACCACTTGCATTGATGGCTCCATGGGGAACAACTTGCTTGTTCTTGTAGTAGTCAATTGGACTGCTGTTATTTATTTATTTTTTGTTTTTCTGCTGGTCTTTCTTTCAAGAAGTATCTTCTGTTCTTCTAGCTGCTCCAGACTGGTCTGCTTATCCTTTCACATGGGAATGTCCCACCTCAGAAGATTCTGAGTGAGGATCAGGATTTCGCCTATGGTCTTGTGCAATGCAAAGGCTCTGCAGGGAGCCTCCTTCACTGGGAAAGTTCTAGCCCCATTTAAGTTACTCTAAATAGTTATAGGCTGAAGACGGACTTACAAGATTTCTCTGCTGATGTTTCTGGCAATTCCTTTCTCTCCCCTTCATATGCCTATTTTACAGTAGTAAGCAAGGGAAACCAAGATTCAACAGACAGCCAAGCATCTCAACAGCATTTCCCCACTTTTACTCATTTTACTCATGCCTCAGTCTTTGTATCCACGAGCCCTGTTGTTCCACATTTGTGCTTAGATCGTTATTTACCTCTGTCCCATTTAGCCCATATAAACCTGCCTAACTATTCTCCCATCTGCCTTATTTTTCCTTCCCCCTTCCTTTTCTAGTGTATTGCCCCCACCCCCAGTGCCAAACTATCCTGTGTCTATTTCATAGCCTGTGTTCCACTATCCTGTGTCTATTTCATATCCTGCGTTTCACTATCCTGTGCCTATTCCCTACCTTGTGCTCCACCTTCCCTTCCCTCCACCTCACCCCACCCCTTACACCCGGTAACCAACAACAACAATAAAAAGTAAAATACATAAATGTATTAATTAATTTAAAAAATAAGAGATTTTCCCCCCTTTTAGTGTGGGTGTTTTTTCTTAATCTTTTACAATAATGGCTCTATGATGTATTTCTCCTTTTGTAACTGACTGATTTCACTCAGCATAATGTCCTCAAGTTTCATCCATGTTATGCAGTGGCTTGCTGCTTCCTTGTTATTCTTCAGGATAGCGTAGTATTCCTTTGTGTGTACGTACCACAGTTTGTTTATCCATTATTCCATAGATGGGCACTGAGGCTGTCTCCATCTTTGTGCTATTATAAATAGTGCTGCTATGAACATTGGTGTGTATATATCTACTTGTGTTATGGCTCGTATTTCTTGTTGAAAAATACCGAGTAGAGGAATTGCTGGATCATAAGGTATCTCATGTCCAACCTTCCGAGGAAGTGCCATATTGTTTTCCAGAGTGTTTGGACCATTTTGAAATCCCATCAGCAATGTAGGATGGTCCTAGTCTCACCACATCCTCACCAACAATTATTGTCCTCTACTTTTTTGATTTTTGCTGTTATTGCTGGTGTGAGATGATATCTCATTGTTGTTTTGATTTTCATCTCTCTAATGGCTAGTGTGTCCTGGTGTAGCATTGTGGGCTAATGCGTCAGACTGCAAAGTTGTTTGAATTGCAAGGTCAGTGGTTCAAGCTCACCAGCTGCTCATTGGAAATCCTATACAGGGTCACTATGGGTCAGAATTGACTCTACGGCACTTAACAACAACAACAGTGGCTAGTGATCGTGAACATTTCTTCATCTGTTTGTTGGCCCAGATCTCCTCCTTGGTGAAGTGTCTATTCATACCCTGTGCCCATTTTTTAATTGGGTTATTTGTCCTTTTCTTGTAGAGGTATTGTAGGTTCCTATGTATTTTGGAAATTAGTGCCTTGTCTGATGTGTCCGTGCAAAATATGTTTTCCTATTCTGTGGGCTCCCTCTTTACTCTTTTGATGAGGTCTTTTGATGCACATAAGTTTTTAATTTTTAGTATGCCCCTTTGATCTATTTTGTCTATTTTTGTATATGT
>NW_006408716.1:3282594-3283346 GCF_000296735.1 Chrysochloris asiatica | reverse complement strand
TCCTAGATATTTCATTCTTTGGGTGACTATTGTAAATGGTATTGCTTTCCTAATGTCCTTTTCAATGCTGTCATTTTTGGTATAGAGGAATCCAACTGATTTTTGTATATTGATCTTATATTCTGCCACTTTGCTGAATCTTCCAATGAGATCTAGTAGCTTTTTTATTGAGTCTTTGGGGTTTTCTACATATAGGATCATATCGTCTGCAAATAGGGAGAGTTTTACTTCCTCTTGGCCAATTTGGATGTCTTTAATTTCCCTGTCTTGTCGTATAGCTCTTGCTAAGTCTTCCATCACAATATTGAATAGGAGTGGTGACAAAGGGCATCCTTGTCTGGTTCCTGTTTGCAGAGGGGAGGGCTTCTGTTTATCCTGGAATGTTTTGATTACACCATCGTATTTGATTGATAGCTATTCTGGATAAAGGATTCTTGATTGGCAGTTTTTGTTTTTGTTTTTTTCTTTCAGGGTTTTATATATGTCTCCCCATTGCCTTCTTGCTTACATGATTTCTGCTGAGATATCCAAGCTTAATCTGGCTTGCTTGCCTTTGTATGTTGTTGCAGACCGTGTAGAAGTTTGAGGCCCACTGGGCCCGAGTGTTGTCGACTATACAGACCACAGGCTCTGAGGAAAAAATTCTGGCCATTGGCAGTCATAACAAATTGTTTTTCATCTTAGTGTTTGTTGCGGACCGTGTAAGACTAGTCAGAGGTTCGAGGCCCTCTAGGGCCGAGTGTAACAAATGA
>NW_006408716.1:3276312-3281993 GCF_000296735.1 Chrysochloris asiatica | reverse complement strand
CCAAGCCTGCCCACCAGTGATGTATCCACCCTGGCTTTGGGGTGCCTCATAGTCTCCCTTCTTCTGTCTATCTGTGTATTCATGCTATATATCTATCGCCGTCAGGTATCTCCTCCTCGTGAACCGAACCCCTATGTCGAAGCAGGTCCCCGACAAGTGTTCAGTTATGTTTTTTATTTAATTCCAAACATGAGCCCTTAATATTCACAGATAAATGTAGTGTTTCCCTAAAGCCAAGACTGTGAAGGTTGCAAGGTCAAGCCTTCCTCCAAAGGATTAACTAAAAATAGCTTAGCTACTTCCCGGGTCTTTGCTCTACAGACAAAAAAGCCATCTTCCCTAAATCTGTCCCAGGTGCTGGTTATTCAGCCGAGTTCCTGAAAACTTGACTCAGGAAGCCGAAACAGCAGAACTCCACCCAAGCCTTTTGTCCTTACCTCTCACCTTCCCCCAACTGAGCTCAGGGGCTATAAATATGTTAATTGAGCCTGAGAAACCAAGTTGTGGGCCTGGGATTCGAACCAGTGACGTACGATGTAAAGTTACCTGAATGTCTGGAAAATTACTGATGTTAGCTGTACCTTGTCTTAGTCCCTTCCAGCTTGGTGTGAAGCTCCTCCCCTAAATAAAACAGAGGCCCAGGCTGGTCTAGGTATGCATTACAGCTTGGAGGGCATGCAGTAAAGATTGCAGGGCTGTGAGTTGCTGCCTGCAGAGGCCACTATGCCTGTAGTCCCCAGTCTGACCACCAGTGATGTAACCACCCTGGTTTCTGGGTGCCTCTTTGTCTCTCTTGTTTTGTCTCTGTGTCTCTTTTGCTATCTCTATCGCCGCCAGGTATCTCCACCTCGTGAACCGAACCCCTATGTCGAGGCCAGTCCCCGGCAGTATGTGACACTTCTGTTTTCCCTAGCTACTTTCAGGAATTTCTCCTTATCTTTGATTTTTGAGAGCTTGATTATGATATGTCTTGGTGATTTTCTTTTGGGATCTATCTTTCCTGGGATTCGTTGAGCTTCTTGAATGTTTATCTTTTCACTTTTCAGGATGTTAGAGAAATTTTCTTCCAGAAGTTCTTCAACTATTTCCTCTGTGGACTTGTGCGATTCTTCTTCCTCTGGAATGCCGATTATTCTTAAGTTATTCCTCTTCATGTTGTCCAACATGAATCTTAGACCTTCTTCAGATTTTTTATCCTTTTTTCTGTTTGCTCTTCTATCTTAGTGGTATTGAGTGATTTGTCTTCCAGCTCACTGGTTCTGCCTTCCAATCTCTTATATTCTACTGCTTTGCCCTTTCAGTGTATTGACTATATGTGATATTCTATTATTGCTCATTTGGACGTCTTTCTGTAGGTTTTGAATTGATTCCAATGCTATATCTATCTTATTTAATTGTTCCTGTAGCACTTTCCTGACTTCTTCCTTATTTTTCTGAACTCCATTGTAAAACTTTTGGAACATTTTATAATCACTTTTCTGAATTCCTTCTCAGAAATTTCCAAGGCCTGCCCTCCTTCCAGAAGGTAGTCCAGGTCTACTTCTAGGTCATTTGTCTTCAGACATTGTTTCTGGACAAGTGCTGATACGGTCATCTGCTTTTGCTTCTTGGACATGTTTAGTGTTTATCTATGTCCTTAATATTTAATTGAGTAGGTGTTTTGGCATTTTTAATGCTTCCTGATTGCCTCCAGGTAGACGTGATCAGGATGTGTGCTTCCCTTTTCACTCTTTTTATTGCTTAACTCAGAGTAACTTTTGCAGGTGTTGTCTGCCTCCCTGGTGTATGGGAAATGGTATTTGTTCTTGTATGGAATGTGGGGTTTTATAGGGTGTGATTGTAGCTTTTGGCACTATATGGCAGTCATTGCTGTCTCTTCTTGGGTAATATAGGGAAAGAAAGAGTCTCCAAATGAATAAGGGGGAGAATAAAACACCAACAGCAGAAAAAAAAAAAAAACAAGAAACACACACACACAAAACAATAACAACAAATCCACCAAAAAGATAACAACAAAAACAGATAAACTAGATTGGATACTGTAGTCTATAATCACAGAAAAGAGAGAGGAGGGAGAGAAGGAAATACATATATATATATATATATATATATATATATATATATATAGCCTAATATGAATATGAATTTAATGTCTTCTTTCAGCTTCTTGTCTTCAAGGCCATCTGATAAATTTCAAGATTCCACTGTTGGTTGCTATGCTATACCTCAGGATTTTATTTAATTTTCAGCCTGTTTTGTTTTTAAACTCTCTTTCCCTTTTCACACCCCTTGTTCTGGCCTTTTCCCTATTTAAAAAAACAGTCCAGGGCTGGCTCAGACTGAGAATATCTGTGCACATGCATGGCAGAAGAATCCACCAGTGGTGGAGGTGGGGGGTGTCCAGTTGCTCAGGCACACCCTCTAGTCACCAGTATGGTGGTGTGCGAACAGTGGGAGGCCAATGGACAGACACACACATACACACACACACACACAAATCAGAACAAAGCAAAATTGTCAAAGTGTATTGTCCACCTTTGCTCCAAGGTTCCCATGGTTTTATTTCATGGTGGGTCTGTTTCCCCACTTGGTCTTGCCTTTTGGTCTTGCCCAAGTTGTCAGCTCCTGGCCGCCCAGCTCGGCAGATTCAAAAGTACGTGATTTCTTACTTCCGCTACAAGTTCCACTAGCTATAAGCCTTCAAACTTTTGAGATATTCCTACCTGTGTGGTTCAGAGTTTTGGAGATCTGCCCTGAACCTGCTTTTCCTGGTATTCTGTGTTATTGCTGATGGTGAACTTCACTGTACCTCTCCCCTATATGCCATCAAGCCCCACCTCCTCTTTCTTGTCTTCTTAATGACCTTTTGCTTTCTTCCTGTATGATGTCTTTGATGGCATTCCAAAACTCTTCTGGTCATCGATCTTCAGTGTCTAATTCATAAAATCTGTTCTTCAGATTGTATTTATATTTAAGTGGGATATTTCCAAGGTCATATTTTGGCTTTTGTGGACTTATTTTAATTTTCTTCAGCTTCAACCTGAACTTTCTTATAAGCAATTGCTAGTTTGTTCCACAGTCTTCCCCTGGCCTTTTTTTTTTTTTTTTTGACTGATGATATGGAGCTTTTACACAGTCTCTTTTCACAGTTGTAGTCAATTTGATTTCAGTGTTCTCAAGCTGGAGTGGTTCATGTGTATAGTCATTGTTTATGTTGTTTACAAAAGGTATTTGCAGTGAAAAAATTATTGGACTTGTGGAATTCTATCATGTGATCTCCAATATCATTTTTTATCACCAAAGTCAGATTTTCCAATAAGTGAACCTTCCTCTTGTTTACAACCTTTCCATTCCAATCAACTGTAATTATCAATACATCTTGCTTACATATTTGATCAATTTCAGCCTGAGGAAGTTGACAGAATTCTTTAATGTCTTCATCACTGGGTTTAGAATTTGGTGTGTAAATTTGAATAATAATGGTATTAACTGGTTTTCCTTGAAGGTGTATGGATATTATCCTATCCTAGACAGCATTGTACTTCTAGACAGATCTTCAAATGTTCCTTTATTATGACGGATGCAATTCTATTCCTCTTCAGTTTGTCATTCCTGGCATAGTAAAATATGTGATTGTCAGATATTGATGTTTATGTGTTCCATGTCATTTTTGATACTTTCCAACTTTTCTAGATCCATACTTTGTTCATTCCGTGTTCCAATTTTTAATGGATGTTTACAGCTGTTCCATCAGTAAATGTGGATCTCATAGGCGTTACTCCATTTTCATCATCACAGTCAACTCTACTTTGAGGAGGCAGCTAATCCCTAGTCATATGTTTAATACCTTCCATACTGAGGGGCACATCTCCTGGCACTATATCTGACAATATTCTAGTGTTCTTCATCGTGTTTCAATAGTTTTTATTATGGTGTTATCTGATAGTGTTCTACTGTTATTCATAAGGTTTTCAGTGACTAAATATTCAGAAGTAGTTTGTCTTACCTTATTCCTATTCTGTCTTCATCTGGAAGCTCATCTGAAACCTATCCACCATGGGTGACCCTCCTAGTATTCAAAATACTGGTGGCATAGCTTCCAGAATCACAGCAACATGCAAGCCACCACGGTATGACAAATTGGCAGACATGTGGCGGCATAAAGATTACAGCCTCAGAAACCTTATACAGGACCGTTATGAGTCATAAAGGACTGGATGACAGTGAGTTTGTCTTGTGGTTTATCTTGGCCAGAGTCTTGGAGACACAAAAGTGGACAAAATACCATAACATTTTAGATCCCCAAAAGGGATGCACTACCTTGACCCTGACAGTGTAGTGAGTTACATGTTGAGCAGCTAACTGCAAAGTCAGCAGCTTCAATTCACCAGCAGCTCAATGAGCAAAATATGAGGCTTTCTGTTCCTCTGAAGCTTTTAGCCTCAGAAACCCTTATACAGGGTTGCTATGAATCAGAACTGACTCCATGGCACACAATCACCATCACCAGCCTTCCACAAGTAGTGGAGTCCTGATTCACCACTAGAGGAAAACACACTTGCTTCTAACTGCAATGTTACCACCAGTTCAAACAACAGTCATTTTTCAGAAACCCTATACCTGGTCACTAAGGAGCTTTGGTAGCATAGTGGTTACGAATCGGGCTGCGAACTGCAAGGTCGGCAGTTCGAAACTACCAGCTGTTCCACGGCTTTCTGCTCCCATAAAGATTTACAGCCTTGGAAACCCTGTACAGGGGTTGCTACGAGTCGGAACCGACTCCACGGCACACAGCAACAACACACCTGGTCACTAGGAGTAAGAACCTATTCTATGGAACTTCACAACAACAAAAACCCTTCTACATGCAACAATGCCTTTCATCAACCAGGAATTCCATGGAATTTCCATGTTCAAGGACTTTACTGAAGCATCATTACTTTCCTCTGAGATCAGCTGATCTTGCCAAGCAGGTCTTTCAAATCTGGTCAGCCCCTACCCAAAGGGCATATCTGGATGTATTTTCAAAGGTACTTGGATCTCAGGGGAAATTCCCAAGATTATCTCAATAACACCAAGGACAAAGTCTAAATTCTTCATATAAAGTTACATTCTGTATCTCAAAGCCTATGTCAGGGATGGGGAACATTTTTTCTTCTAAAATTTATGACATCATTCATGGGTCATACAAATTTATCAACTTAAAAATTAGCCTGCCCATCCAAGACTACCAGCTGTTCTTCAGGAAAAAGATGAGGCTTTCTGCTCCCTTAAAGCTTTACAGCCTTGGAAACCCTGTATAGGGTTGTTATGAGTCAGAACCGACTCCACGGCACCTAACCACAACAATCCAAGACTAAGACTCAATGGGAATACACGCTCTGATTGGTGACCACGTTCATCACCAATAAGGGGAAGTGAGAGAAAACAGCAATGAAGCTGTGAGCTAAGTCCTACAATGTCCAATAGACTCCTGTGAACCCGGGTGGAGACCTGGTTGGCCAGCAGTGTGGCAAGACCTGGGACCCAGAGTCAGTGACACAGCCACAGAGGACTAGAGTGGAGAGTGAAGTGTCCAGCTGATAAGAAGAGAGGGCATATGCATAAGAACACCCACACTTGCAGATAATACTCACTTATCCTGGCTTCAGTGACTGGATGATCAGAAGTAAAAAGAAGAG
>NW_006408716.1:3246925-3276212 GCF_000296735.1 Chrysochloris asiatica | reverse complement strand
GGACTAGAGTGGAGAGTGAAGTGTCCAGCTGATAAGAAGAGAGGGCATATGCATAAGAACACCCACACTTGCAGATAATACCCACTTATCCTGGCTTCTATGACTGGATGATCAGAGCTCAACTCGAAGAATACAGAAGTGGACAAAAAGAGTAATCTGATAAAATTTGGTTAACTTGACCTACACCTATGTTTGCAGTAGCTCAAAAGAGGGAACAAATCTTTACAGCAAGGATCATTCCCACACCCTACATACACAGAGTAGACAGGAATGGGCAACTTGGACATTGGCTACCCAAAATGAGGGGGCTACAAAGGCAAGAAGTGACTGCTTACAAGCTTTCAAGAGGGAATCTGTATCCAAAAAGCACGAAGGAAGGTAGAATCTCCACTGAGTAGTATCCAATCTGTCTAGGCAGGGCTGATGAAATGAAATGCGGAGAGGTCTCTTGTGACACAATAGTGAATAATTGTTATCTGGACTGATTGTGAGGCATGGAAATGTAAAGGTAGACATTTTGTAGCAAGGAGGGGTGTGATTAACTTTGAGGTCTAGGAGTGGAGGTCCCTGGGACCATAAAGGGAGAAGAGCAGAGAGTGGGACCCTACCCAGAGAAGCAGTGATGCCTGAGATGGAGGCAGAGATGATAATGTGGAGAGATGGAGCAGCTGTGGACTTTAGACCCAGAGAGGGAGAGGGGCTGTGTGTTGATGACCGGGGGGCAGGCTTGTAGTGTATACCCTGTGGTCTGTTGATGACGCATGGAGGGGATTGTAACCATGGCAATGAAATGACATACCATAGGATGAATGTAAAATTAATGTTCTCCCATATAAACTATCACATAATTCACAATAAAACATTTAAAAATAAATTAGCCTGCTGTATTTGGCCAAATATTTAATTAACTCACCCCTAATGCGATTTCCTTGGCAGGACCAAACCAAATGATTTCTCAGGCCTTTTAGGCCTGAGGGCTGGACAGTCCCCACCCCCTGCCTTACATGGTGCAGTCTTTCAAGGAAGTTCACCTTCAAGAATTTTCCTTCAAGAAAGAGTATTGCTGTATCTGAATCAATGATTGGTGATTCATAATTGTAAGTAACCATTCCATTTCACTCTTTACAAATGCTCCCTGGCTTGGCTTCTGATATGTTGACTCAATGAATTGCATCAATGTAATTGAGACTGAAACTGGAGTATTTCTCCCACTTTCACGTCAGTTCCACACACATAGCTTCTCACCAGGACTGCACACATCTCTCCCCTTAGCGCAATCCTTCTTTGAAAGCTCAGACTGAAGTATTATGACTTTGGTTCTTATAAGAACCTGATTCCATGAACACGAATATTCCCAAACTAAACTGGCCCTATATTTCAATGAAATGAAAGTCTCCTTGTTATTAGATTGCAGTAAACTTGCTGTCTCCATAGGAGAAGTTCCCTGTCATCTTTGCTTCTGTATTTACCGCTGATGTATCTAACTCTAAAGAACTGAAGCAAGCTGCAGTTACATAAATATTACCTTGGGTAATCTGGAGCAGAAATTGTACCAATATGGGTAACTAATTCCAATAGATCAGAAAACAGAAAGACGGGTAAGAAACAGAGTGCGTGAGCATGAGGGCAGGTGTTTTAAAGGGAAAAGGGAGATCGCAGGGGACACATGGAGAATTCAAGAAAGGTGATTCTGAACAGAGAAATTATTTCATTTCATGTTAGAGATCATTTCCCTTCTTAACCAATGCGCTTTTATATTTTGACTTATCATTTGACTTGAATGCAGACAATACTTGGAAAGGCAAATTTCAGGGGAATGTGATTTAATTGTTCATTAGATTAGGCCAGTCTCCAAAATTTCATTTGCTGCTCTATCCTGCCTACTGGGCTTAGTTTCACTCTTAAAGGAATTTCATATAAGGGCCCAGGAAGATTGGCAGTTCCAAGGATCTGAAGTAGCTCAAAGGAGATTTTTTTCCATGACATATTAACTTCTAAAACCTTCCTTTCTGTAGTTTTCAAATACAGCCACTATATGGTATATTTGCTTTTCTGATTTTTACAGGTTCAGTCTCAATGGAAACCAAACAAATAAAGGTTCAATCTGAATTTTAACAGCATTTCTGGAGAAATCTTTCACAATTTATTTGGTTCTAGCTGTGTTTACAAAGCCTCCTTTTCTCCGTCTCCAGTTTAGTTTCCTGGTAATCTCAGATTTAAGGGTTGGGCTAGGGACTTAACACCTACCTCAGTTCTTCATGTATAAATCACAACCAGAAGATGTCTCATTCTCCTATCCCCCCTGCCTTGTAAGGAGCTAAGAATGGGAAATAGATGTAATCTTCATACCCTTTCATGCTGAGACACATCAGCTGAAAATGTCATCCAGGAAAAACAGAAAGACAAAAGAGGGAAAAAAAAGCAGGTTATGTTCTATCCATAATAAATGTGTTATAGAAGTATTATGAAGTTACAATCTTGTGCATTTTCTGTGAAGTATATTATATAACTTTTCTTTACAATCATTAGCCTTCATTGTAATGTTTCTTTTCCTTAGCTTAGCTAAGCAAAGAAAACTGCAACATTTAAAGCCAAGTTACTGCAACAGATTTAAGTAATGTTGGTTGGAGTCAGAGCTATGGAGATATTGATCAAGTCATAACCAGCAAGTCTTCTCCAGTCATGTCTGCAACACATTTAACTTGAGGTAAATACAAAAGCATTTCAGATGCGGTCCTTTCCACCCAATGACTTAATGTCTAAGGGTTATAGTGCCGGAATGATAGTAAAAAATACTAGAGTGAAATAAACCTGTTTCTAATTGATTACAATTCATGGAAACCCACATGTTTCAAAGTAGAAATGTGCTGTATATGGTTTTCAATGGTCACAATCTTATAGAAGTAGATCACCAAACCTTTCCCACAGCACTACTGTATGGATTTGAACTGCCAGTCTTTCAGTGTCACCCAAGGACCTTGAGTGAATCCAATTAAAAAGATATAGGGGCAGAAAGAGAGAAAGGTTAAAGGTATGTTGAATAAATTCAAGCAACAAAAATGCTGTCAGTAGATTCAAAACAATCTCACAAAACATGCAAAATTATGATAACATAAATAAGTAGAGGGGGCATGAACTGAGAGTGCAGACAGAAACATCTGGGGTCAATTTTCATTGCTGTCTTGACCAGTTCAGAAAAAAATCATGGCAAAGTTATTATTTTAGAGATTTGCTTCTAAACATTTTAGCAGCGTGAAAGGCATGTTTGAGATAAGTTGATAAGGCAGAGAAACACTAAGTCGATTCATTTACAAGATGTCAAAGCGTGGGTCTGAATTACAGTTTTAGAGATAAAGGAAATTAGGCAAAGATGAGACGATGAATCATAAATGTACAGGAACCAGCAGTAATTTAGGCATCTAGGCTGAAATTTTGGGGAGGAAAAAGCCTAGGTTATTTTATCTTAGAAACAAAATTTTTGAGATATAGTTTGACTGGGAAAGTGATTCCCTGATTTACTGAACTATAAATATTTCTGTTTCAACACGTAGAGCTGGAAAAACAGGATCGGGGTTAAGGTCTAAAAATCTAAAGAGAGATGGTTTAAGTTTCACTCATACAATTCACGATCAACATCTTTTGGAGACACCACCAGGAAGACAAAATAGTTGTGATTTGAGGACTCTTGATTATCAGCCATGAGGAAGCTTCAAAAAGTTGGTGGAAAATTTAAATGAAAAGATAATTGAATTTTTCCATGAACATTTTTAATCCCCTTGTATAAATGTCCATGGGTAAATTATTCTACAACCAGAAATCTCAGTATCCTAATCTATAAAATGGGTAGATTTTTAAAAATTAGTATCTCCTAAAATGCATTCCAAAAATTTTTCAGAGGATGTTGTTGTTGAGTGTTGTCAAGTCCATTCCAACCCATAGCGGCCCTGTATAGGGTTTCCGAGGAGCAACTGGTGAGCTTGAAACACTGACCTTGAAGTTCAAAGGGCTTTGCAGTCTGGCACATTAACCCACAGCTTCAGAGGATGCTGGTAGATTATTTTATAAGGTGGCTGCAACAGTTTCTTTTATTTCATATATCCCTTTGAAATGTGCCTTTATTCTGCCATCAATGGGGGGATCAATTTATATACACCTTAGATCTAGCCAGGCTGTATGATGTACTGGCTTTGTCTCAGATTATGTGGTAGACATGATGCTTTGTAACTTTCAAAGCTAGACCCTTAGAAGCCTTGCAGTTTCTTGGTTTTGCACCATGGACGCTGTGCCTTGAGCCCACCTTGTAAAGAAACCTTTTGGAAGATAAGAAAGCAAATGGAGAAGTGATGAATCCCAGCTGATAGACCAAACCGAAAGCCAACCTTTCAGCACAGCCAACACAAAACTGTGAAAATAATTGATCGTTTACCCACCACTGACTTTGGCGATCAGGGTGCAGTAGTGGTCCAGTGGTAGAATTCATGGCTCCCCGTAGGGGGAGGTTGTTGTTAAGTGTCATTGAATCAATTCTGATTCATAGTGACCCTGAGGAGCAGCTGGTGGGTTTGAACTGCCAACTTTGTGGCTCGCAGTCCAGCCTTGATCCTACAGCATCATGCCAGAAGTCCTACCCAGGTTCAATTGCCAACCAATGCACCTCATGACAGTCACCATCTCTCTGTCAGTGGAGTTCTGTGTATTGCTATGATGTGGAACAGGTGTCAGCAGACCTTCCAGACTAAGACGGACTAGAAAAGAACGCCTAGTGCTCTAACTTTAAAAATCAGTGAACACAAACCATCTGAACCACAAGGATCCGATCCAAAGCTCGTCATGGGGATGGTGCAGCATTGGGCAGCATTTTGTTCTGTTGCCTATGGGATCATAATAACAGTAACAACAACACATGTTGTGGTGGTGTGTTACACAACAATAGATCATTTGCTATAAGTTTTATGAAAAATGGACTGAAAAATGTAAGGCAGCTCTCTTAAACTGTGCAGCGTCAGAGCCTTGAATATATTATCCTTGATTTTGATGTTTTAAATGAGAGATACTTTTCCCTGTCTGCTAGCCCTATTTGATGGCAGAATCTGTTTTTTCCTGAAAAACTGTTTAAGCATTTGTGGAATCCAGTTTCGGAAATGCTGGTGTAACTGAATTCCAAAGACCCTTCCAGTTCAAACATTCTAAAAAACCTGCAAATGGAGAAAGGACTATTTTGATCACTATTCATTCTATAGTTGGTTGCTACAAAATTTCATTATTCACTTCCAGTGAAATACATTTTTAAATTCATTAACAGAGGGAAGCAGTATTAGAATTATTAATGAGCAATTGAAGAAAGATTAAGAATCTATTAACCTGCAGCTTAGTGGTAGAAACTAGGCTGTCAGGTGACAAGGGACCTGATAAATGTAGATCCGTGGAAGGCTGTCATGATGATGGAACAAGCAGAGAAGGCTAATGGATTTATCTATTTTATCTTGGCAGATTGTAATAGTATACAGAACTGTCCTGCTGACCTGAGAATCTAAAGAAAGCTCCTCATAAAAAAGAATGTGATTATAACGAGAATTGCCTTTCCACACTATATATACTTCATCTGTTAACAGCTTCATTATATAATCAAAATGTGTGCCTACAATGTTTTGTATGTGCATCTGTGTGAGAGTATGCATGGATAAGTATTCTTGCAAGTATTGGTTTTTCATGTCAATTATATGTGGCCTCTGTGAGTATTGATGTGTATTCTGATACTTTTGACTTAGTTCATATTTGTGTGGATGTTTGTATATGCATTTTTTCCGTGTATCTATGTTCTATTGTGTGTGAGAACAAGCCCACATGTACACATATATATGACTGGGGCAATCTGGGAATAATAATGAATTGTGATTCTCTCTGCACCTGGAGGATACAAGACAAGGAAACAGGATCATAGTTCAAAGGAGAGGACAAGTCCATGATGACTCAACTTTGGAGTAAGCAGGTCAGTCAACTTTTAAGTAGCTGCACTGAAGGGAAATTTTGCATTGGTCCAGAGGTGAGGAAACTGGCTCTTTGCCTTGGTGCATAAATTCTCCATCATGGAGAGGAAGATCAGGAAACAGCAAACAGAAATGAATCAAAATCCAATTAACAACTAGACTTATAGGTATGACTGGCCTAAAGTCTCACGGAAATAGAGTGTTGAGAACTATAATAACTACAACTATAATGTAGCTTAAGTAAAAAGAGAAAATGCCTCAATTTTCACCTTCCTTAATGAACATTTATCCCAGGAAACTATTCTTTTGGTGTTTGAGAAATCAATTCAGTTCAGACTATTTGGATTCCTGTCATTCAGACTTTGGAATTCATATCATAAAGTAGAGATGCTCACTTTCAAATAGCTTAAAGCATGTAAGAATAGTGTCAAATACTATATTCATGTTTTATATGCATTGGCTTATTAACTTCATAACAGTATAGATTGTTATTGTTGTTAAGTGCCATCAAATCAGTTCCAACTCATAGCGACCATGCATAGGATTTCCAAGGAGCAGCTGGTGGGTTTGAACCATTGACCCTATGGTTATCAGTTCAGTGCTTATCCTACAGCACCATAACAGTGTACATTAGGTAATATTGTGCCCATTGCACAAAAGAGGCAACTGGCATATACAGAACTTCAGTAACTGGGCTATGGTCACACATCTCGACAGACTCAAAGCTGTAGCAGATTGATTTCCAGATCGCTCTTCTCAATGACTGCAGTATACTGGTGTTCTCAAAAGAAGTAAGCATAGTCCCCCTCCCATCACCCATGATCCCTTAGAATAAGAACTTCGTGATGGAAAGACTGTCTTTTGGTTTTTCAGGGCTGGTGAAACATCTACTAGTTATAGTTCATCATTTCTGTTTCCCATGAACTACTAAAGACACCTGTGGGCATCTGAAACACTTACCTGGACTGAGGGAGAGACCAGTCTGACCTGAGTGGTTTTATCAATTCTGCTTTGAGCCTAGTCACCATAGGTGGAGGAGGACAGACATGCTCCAAGAGCACTAGCTCTTGGGACAGAGCATCTGGGAGCAGCTTACGAGGCTCTAAGATCCCAAGTTATAGTCCACTGAGTCTTCTGGCAGTATGTGAGGTCATGAAATTAAAAGGAATACATACTAATACCCTATCTTCATAAAAACAAAAAAACGCATTTCTTCTGGTCAATTATGTCTTACATTTCCATTGGGCAAAGAAACTAACTGTAGAGAACTAGTAGTTCCTTCTCACATCAGATATAACCTAAGAACCTTGAACTTGTCAAATAAGCAGGTACTGAGTGGCTAGAAAGGATGCATGAACACCCTGGATTTATGCAAAGATCACTTCTACGCAAAGTCAGAAATTAGCCTTTGACAGTGATCTTCCCTTTGATGACAGAAATTAGCATAGTCTTCAGATCCTGAGTTCCCAGGCTTCCCTCATAAGAAAGAGATCCTTTGTAGCCAAATGGAGGAAGTGTCTTTCTGAGGATTAACTTTAAGGAATGAAGAGAAAGGTGCCAACATGTATCAAATACCAGTTGTACTTTAAATTTTATAGGATCTTCACAGATATAATCTTATTTGCACAGATGTAACCTTATTTGATCTCCATAACAGTCATAAAAGGGAGTTATAATTATCTCTAGTTTGCAATGGAATCTCAAAGGGGTTAACAATTCTTTCCAAGGTTTCACAGCTGATAAGAAGCAAAATCTGGCACAAATATCAGTATATTCCTTTTTTTGTTTCCCCTCCCTAAATACTAACAGGAGTCCTGGCGTGGTGCTGTGGGCTAAGGCATCAGATTGCAGAGTCATTTGAACTGAGAGATTGGTAGTTCAAGCTCACCAGCTGCTCCTTGGAAACCCTATACAGGGTTGTTATGGGTCGGAATCGACTCGACGGGCTCTTAACAACAACAACAAATACTAACATGCTTAACAACTAAGTAGGAGCTTTGAAATGAATAGAGAACAAAAAGGCACACTCAAGAAGACAGAGTTCATCAACAGGTTTGTCCTGGAACCATGGGATCTTTGTGGACAAGGTGAAAAGATGATGGGAGGAACTGTGTTAGTTATCTAGTGCTGCTATAACAGAAATCCCACCAGTGGATGGGTTTAACAAATAGAAATGTAGTCTCTCACAATTCAGAAACGTAGAAGTTTGAATTCAGAGTACCAACTCTGGGGAAATTTCTCTCAGTATCTGAAGACCTAACATTCCTTAGAGATCTCCGTGTGTCTTAGGATCAGTCTTCCCCTGGATCTCGGAGCTTCACAGTTCAAGGACCCTAGATCCAAAGGATGCATTCCACTCCTGGCTTTTCTTTCTTGGTGGTAATAAGTCCCTCTGAACTCTGCTCACTTCTTTCTCCTTTTATATCTCAAAAGTGATTTACTCAAGTTACAACTTAAACCTGTAGAATGCATGCAGCCTCATTAGCAACACAGAAATGAGGATTTACAGCACACTGGATAATTACATTAGATCAGAGCTGATCACATTGGATTACAAGATGATACAATTGGATTGCATCATCTTAAACTTCATCATGAAAGTGACAACTACACATTAACTGCTAAGCCACTGAGACTCCTAGCCAAGCCAAGTTGGCACAAAACCTTAAACTATCATCAACTGGAAAGCAGAAAACTCCTTGTGGGTGTTTTTGTTTTTCACATCTGGTGCGTAAGATAGGACCTGTGGGAGTTTTTCTTCTCAAGAGATAAGTTGTGAAAGGGCTCTCAAGCAAGCAGATTTGTGAAGTAGACATCTGAAACCTGCCGTTAAGTGTAGATCTTGAACTATCTCCTAGTCCATAAGTGGGCCAGCACAAGAGTAGGAGTTGTTATGAGCATTTGAGACACTATCCCTTGCTAGAAATCAATATCACATCTTTGATAATCACATGCTACATCCTTCCTACTGTATGTACTTTGTATAGGAGGACGCGTCAAGTCAGGCCCAAATATTTGGACGTCTAAATTACGTGACATGAAACCAGTAAGTGAATGCATCAATATTTGATTCTTTGAACCCAAGTCTGTGTGAATCATAGCTCATTATCCTCACCTCACTCCTGACTTCAGAAGTTTGAGAAGAGTCTGGCAGCAGGTTATCATTTGAACTCAAGATAAACGGACTCATTATGTGTTAGTATTGTGATTTGTGTGGCGTGTGATACAAAATAAGTAAAGACTGCCCCTGCCCTCTAGGAACTCCTGATCTAGTGAGTCTTCCTCACTAGAGTAAAAAAAAAAAAAATTATGAAATGAGGTATAATAAAGGTTTAGTATAGAGATTTCTGAGAATAAAAGAGAGTAAGTTTGGGGAAAATAAAAGAAAGTTATTTTTTGTTTTGTTTTTTGGAGGGAAAGACAGTGTTTCAAGAAACGGCATTATACCAGACCTTTCAAGTAGTAAGGACAATATGAATACTGAAAAGGGGGTGGATTGCAGAAGGACATATTCAGGGAGAAGCAAGTATTTTGGGGGTCCCTAAATAAAGCACAGGAAAAAGGAGACTGGAACGAAGCTAAAGCTAGAAAAATGTATTTAAATTAAAAAATAATATTAGCTAAAAATAATTTGACATTCTTAGATAGGATTAGAAAGTATCTTCTACTTGAGGCTGTATTTCTTACATATTAGAGGGCCCCAGACACTCCTAGGAAGGAGAGCTTCGGGAAAATTCCCTGTTGTCCATGGAGAGGATCAAAAGAACAGGTGGAGAACTAGAACATGACAATTCATGCAGGAGGGCTTTACTTACTTTGGTATCACAATGTTGGGTCCGTTTCTCAGTGTTCTTCTCTGATCTTTTCATCTATCTGTCATTATGCTTAAAGCCCTGATGTCTGCCTTTGACAACTGAGGATTGGGGCTTTGGGTAAGTATCCAGATGAAAGATTTAGGACAGGATTGATGTAAAATGTGTCCAGAGTTGAAAACATCTAGTTACACAGATCAATTTCTGGGTCGTAGTAATGAACCAAGAGAGGACTGAAAGGGCAGTAGCTCCAGAAAAGTAGAGGATATGGAATCTCCCTTCCTCAGAATCACGGAGAGAATCCTGATCATGGGGTTCATTTTGTAAAAAGGTAACCCAAGTATAGAGCAGTTGCTCTCCAGGAACATAACCTGCAGTAAGACTCTTTGTACTACGTCACTAATGTCCAAGTGCTGGCCCTCATAATCCACTCGAATCCAAACCCAAACCCAAACTCACACTTCCTGTTCTTGAGTCAATTGTGACTCATAATGACCCCAATGGACAGAGTAGAACTGTTACATACAATGTTGTTGCTGTTGGTAATGCCATAAAGTTAATTCCGACTCATAGCACCTCTGTCTAGGATTTCTGAGGCGCACATTGTGGGTTGAAACCACCAAACCTGCAGTTAGCCATGTAGTGTTTATCCAATAGCACCAGACCAGGCTTCCAATAACTTGTAAATCTTTACAGAAGTAGATTTGCACATTTTCCTCCCCTGTTGTATCTGCTTGATTAAAATTGTAAGTTACCAGTCAAGTGCTTTAACCACTGTGCCAGCAGGGCTCCTTCCATCCATCCCAGTCAGTGCTATGCCAGACTGAGGATTTCAAGTTGAGTTTCAGACACAATGGTTCTAATGAGTTTATTGGGAGGCCTAGCTGTCTGTTAAAAGCCACCTCACCACTAGCAAGAAGGCCAGGAATAAGTCTTCAGTGGATTTCAAATAGACAAATATGATTTCAGACCTCATACCTGGCATATTTTCAGGCCTGACTTATACCCAGGTATGAGCATAATCTGAATCTGAATCCTAATGCCAATCTGAATCTGTGACCTGAATCTCCTTATCCTGTTTGTCCCCACTGTCCTCCTAACCTTCGATTCCACATGAAATATTAGCTGAATATATCCCAGATAGATCTGTTTTGGAAGAAGTGTAGCCAGAGTGCTCCTTTGAGGCCAGGATGGCTAAGCTTTGTCTCTCATACTTTGGACATATTGTTAGGCGGGAACAGTTGCTGGAGAAGGTTGTCATGCTGGGTAAGATGGAGGGTCAGAGAAAAAGAGGAAGACCCCCAACGAGATGGATTGGCTAGGTGGCAGCATTGATGGACTCAAGTGTGGCGGCGGTAGTGAGGTTAGCCCAGGATCGGACATTGTTTCATTCTGCTGTGCATGGGGTCACTCTGAGTTGGTTCCGACTCAACGACATATCCCAGGGTTGGCTCTGTTTTCCCCAACAGAGACACTTAGTGGAGCAGAGGAGCCAAGTTTCTCCAACATGCCCATCTATCACTCCATACTCCAGGAATTCTGTTTTTGTGTTTACCTAAGAGGTCAGACCACCTATGAGGTCACCGACACCAAGCCATGCCAGTCCCGTAGTTCCTAAGCTATTTTAGACAACATGTCTTAAGCTACAGCTTTTCTCATTGGGTTCTACTTTTTTTTTAATACATTACCTGACTATCCTACTCAGGGAATCCTGGTATGGCATTGTAGGATGAGCACTCGACCACAAGATTGCTTTGAAGCACAAAATTGGCCGTTCAAATTCACCAGTTGCTCCTCAGGGTTGCCATGAGTCAGAACTGACTCGATGGCACTTAACAACAACAATCCGACTCAGGGTTTTATCCTACCCTTGGCCTCATTAGACCTTGCATTCTCCCACTCCCCACTGTATGGCCACTTGTAGGCAGTGTTACTATGGATAGGTTAATCAATTACTCTCTTAGTTTCTTGACATAACACTAACACATAAAAATTGCTACCTTAGATAATGAGGGGTATAATGAAAGTGGCACTTCAGGTGGGTATGAGAAGGTATGAGAGTAGAAAATATAGGGTCTACTTATCTCTTTTCAGAATTGATCTCCCCAAAAAGCATTTGAATTCAAGGAGCTGGGTCGTGATCCGTTTTCAAGATTTCCTGTCTAGGTGGAAAGTAACTCATGGCAACTCATAAGTACATCAACCCTGAGAAGAGAGCAGGGCTAGGGAACCATTCTACTGCCAAAATTGATAACATCCTTCACATGCCATGCAAAAAAGTAGCCTGCTATATTTGGTCAAATATTTAATCAACTCACCCCTAATGTGATGGCTGGAACTGTGATTACATTGGCAGGGCAAGACCAAATGATTTCTCAGGCCTTGTATAGTCCACAGGCTGGGTGTTCCCAACACCTGGTCCAGAGGGTGATGGTGGTCAGTTTTCCAGCACCCCTTCACCCTTCCCAGGAGTCTTGGTGGCATAGCGGGTTAATTTTTGGGCTGCTAACTGCAAGGTTGGTGGTACAAACCTACCGGTTGCTCCCACAAGGGAGAGATGAGGCTGTGGGTTCCTATAAAAATTTATAGTTTTTAGAAATCCTAGGATGTAGCTCTAGTCTCCACCACTCATCTATCAGTTTACTGTACTGTGGTGGCTTGCACGCTTCTGTGACTCTGGAAGCTATACCACCATATTTAATATACCAGCAGTGTCACCAACAGTGGGCAGGTTTCAGCTGAGATTTCAGATGAAGACAGACTACGAAGGAGGAAAGATGGACTATTTCTGAGTATTTAGTCACTGAAAACATTACGAATAGCAGTGGAATGCTTGTCAGAACCATAATTTTTAATATTGAAACATGATGATGAGCACCAGAATATTGTCATATATAGTGCTGGAAGATGAGCCCCTTAGGTTAGAAGGCACTCAAAATATGTCTAGCGAAGAGCTGCCTCCTCAAAGAAGCTAACTACATAGCCACCCTGTACAGGGTTTCTGAGGAGTGGCTGGTTGGTTAGAATGGCTGACCTGTGGCTAGCAATCCAATATTTATCCTACAGTGCCACACTGTACTATCCTCAATAGAAGTTGACATCATTGCAGGAAACTCTTAATGTTACGTATCTCTGAGAGCCTGTCCCACCTAGGTAGAGAGTCTGCGCCAGTGGATAATGATGGTGGGTGTGCCATCAACTGGATTCCAACTCAGAGATCCTGTTTAGGATTTCTGAGACTAAATCATTATAGGAGCAGAAAGCTTTTGTCCTGTGGACTCAAACTGATGACCTTGCTGCAGCTAGCAGCCCAACAAGTAACTGACTTTGCTGACAGTATGACCTATAACAGGGACTCAACAAGTCTGCTAGAAATGAATACAAAACTGAAGCACAGAAAAGGACCCAAAGGATTCCATTTAATAAGTCAGGAGACTCAAAACCAAATGAAGGGCAGAGGCACAAGGAAGGTAAGAAACAGTTTTTGATACCTTCACTCAGAATTGCTAGAGAACTGGTTGGGATTTAGCATAGTTTTTCTCATTGTTGTCTGCTTAAAGAAACTCTGAGTCTATGTTTGCCTTACAACGATCATTTGGAAGCCCCACAAGACTTGCTCAAGGAACTTGAGCTCCAGCTCTGACCATCTCTGTGACCTGAGGAAGATATTTTAACCTCAGTCTTATTCATGTGAACTACAACTAACAATGCCCCTCTGCCTGGCCCCAAGGCAGGAACAGATCATTGGGACTAAAATGAGAACACACATTGTATTCTTTTCCAACTGCCTTGGTTAATTTTTAATGAGGCAAACAATGAATGTTTGAGCTTCCTTCCTAAAATATTTTGACTAACAATTTAGTGCGTGAGAAGGTTTTAACCAGGCTGACTCCAAAAGAGTCAGCAAAGAAAATGGTGAAACAAGCTCATTTTGAAGAAAATTAAATTATGACATGGCTGACATAAAACTATTTGGTAAATAATTGAAGTTTGGGGAAAGGGAAACAATTTGAAGTTTTTGTTAATAGACTTGTATAGACTCAATGATGCCAATCTTACAAACTCTGATTCCCGCTTTTACTATGCAAATTAAATAATTACAATGGCAGTTCATGAGGCTGTATATATGGCAGAGAGATTTGGGTCCTATACTCAAGACAGATGTTAACTTACTATTGTAACATTTTGACTACACCATTAGCTACCATGGTACCCACATCCAGTGCAATGTGGCCTCTTCCAGCAAGAGGTAGAGTCTGTCTTTCCCTTCCTTGCAACAGACTGGCTTTACAATAAGCCAATAAATTGTGGTAGAAGTGACATACCTGGCTAAAATATTGTCATCATATCTGTTCTTCCTCACGCTTCTTTGTCAATCTCAATTATTCATAAAATTCATGAGTGTGGTAGTTCCATTCTAGAAGTATGGTTCAACAATTTCAGTGAGAACAGCTTTCTAGTACAGATGGTATTTTCAGGCTATTTGATCATCCTGTGGCTGCAAGTACTTGTTGACGCTGATGTGGAGACCACAATACCCCTCTCAGTGTTCTAGGTAAATATGTAATCATTTATTTATGTCTTTATTTTAAAGTTTTTATTACAGCTTAAGTGAAAGTTTATAGGGCAGATCATCAGTTTTACATTCAACAAATCATACACGTTGTTTCATTACAATGATTATAATCCCCTGTTGAAGAGTAAAGATGCCAGTTTGAGGACTAAGGTGTGCCTGACCCAAGCCATGGTATTTTCAATAACCTCATATGCATGTAAAATTTGGACAGTGAATAAGGAACACTGTAGAAGAGTTAATGCTTTTGAGTTACGGTGTTGGAGAAGAATATTGAAAATGCCATGGGCTGACAAAAGAACCAATAGATCCGTTTTGGAAGAAGTGCAGCCAGAGTGCTCCTTGGAGGCCAAGATGGTCAAATTTCATATCTCATATTTCAGACATATTGTCAGGAGGGACCAGTCGCTGGAGAAGAATATCATGCTTGGCAAGGTGAAGGGCCAGAGAAAAAGAGGAAGACCCCCAATAAAATGGATTTGCCAAGTGACAGCATCGATGGACTCAAGCATGGCAACAGTAGTGAGGTTGGCCCAGGATCAGGCAGTGTTTCATTCTGCTGTGCATAAGGTCACTATGCGTTGGTACAGACTCGATGGCACCTAACAACAACAAACAAATGTACCATCAGTTAAAAATATTTCTCTCTATTCACTTTAACTTTAAAAAAACAAAACAAAACAAAAACACTCAGGCATATATAATAATTTACACCTCCAAAGGGCACATTGTACAATTGTGCCCCCTGGCCATCAGCTCTTAGTCCCTCTCTTTCCATAAATCTACAGTCCTCAGCAGCTCACCCCTCTCCATGACCCCATCTCTGCCTCCATCTCTGGCATCTTTGCTTCTCTGGATAAGGTCCCACATTCTGCTGTTCTCTTCTCCCTTGATGGCCCTAAGGTCCTCGGTTTCTGGACTATAAGATTAACCACTCCCCTGTTTTAATTACAAAATTTCTACCTTTACAGTTGTGACAGTTGCAATTAGTCATGATAACAATTATTCACTATCGAATCTTACGAATCTTATCTCTACCTCTTTTCACCAGACACATCTAGACAAGATGAAAACTGTTTAATGAGGACTTTTTCTCCCCGCACCCCCATACTCTTAAACTAAACTCTCTCTTGAAACCTTGTATGCCAATCAATCCATGCCTTTATCACCCCCTCATTTTAAGTACCCAATGTCTAAGTTGCCCATCCCTATCTACCCTGTGTACAGAGGGGACAACATTGATACTTGATGTGAAGACTCCTTCCCTCTCTGTTGGTATTTAGAGATACTACCTCCGTGAGTATAGGTCAGGTTCATCAAACTGAAGCAATTTACCCTTGTTTCCTTTATCAATTTTTTCTTTTTTTGTAATCTTCCTGTAGTCGCGTTCTGAGTATCAAGCCATTTAAGCTAGATCAAATGGGTACTATCTGCAAGTTTGGGTGTTCTTGTGCATCTCCCCTCACTTCAAATCAGCTGGATGCTTCACTCTCAGCTCTAACCCTCTGTGGCTATGTCCTTGCCCATGGGCTCAAGTGTCCCCAGGTCTCACCACACTTTGGACCAACCAGCCTTCCCCTTCTTTCTCTCATCTCTAAGTCAATGGGAGTCAATAGACTGTGGTTGAACTCAGCCCATTTCTTCATTGCTGCCATACCCCCTCTTCCACTCACCAGAAGACCAATGTGGTTGCCATGAAGCTTAGATGCCTGTTCATGTGTTCCATTTGAGTTTCAGTCTTAGAGGGGAGTTTGTCATGAAGGAACTTGATTACTTGCCTTGATGGCTTCCTGGTAGACAGCTGGCTTATTTTTGTAGTAGCCAGTCATGCTGACATTTTTGTTTTGGGTTTTCCTGATGATCTTTCTGTGAAGATGTATCTTCTGTTGCTCTAGCAACATATATGTCTCCCCATTGCCTTCTTGCCTGCATGCTTTCTGTTGAGACATCCGAGTTTAATCTGATTTTCTTGCCTTTGTATGCTACACTCCTCTTTTCCTTAGGTGCTTTCAGGATTTGGTCCTTATCTTTGATTTTGGAGGGCTTGATTACTCTATGTCTTGGTGATTGAATTTTAGGGTCTATCCTTCTTGGTTTGTTGAGCTTCTTGAATGCTTATATTTTTACTTTTCAGGATGCTAGGGAAATGTTCTTCCAGAAGCTCTTCAACTATCTACTATGTGGATTGGTATGATTATTCCTGTTCTGGAATGCCAATAATTCCTCTTCATGTTGTCCTACACAAATCTTAGGCCTTCCTCAGATTTTTTTATTTTATCATTTTTTGTGCTTGCTCTTGTATCTTAGTAGTGTTGAGAGATTTATCTTCTAGCTTACTAGTTCTGGCTTCTAGCTCTTAAATTCTACTCCTTTTCCATTTCAGTGTATTCTCTATTTCTGATATTCTATTATTCATCATTTGGACCTCTTTCTGTAGGTTTTGAATTGTTTTCAGTGCTGTATCTATCTCATTTGATTTGTTCCTGTAGCACTCACCTGACTTCTTCCTTACTTTTCTCAACTCCATTGTATAGTGTTTTGATCCATTTTATAATCATTTTTATGAATTCCATCTCAGGCATTTTGAAAGCCTGTGCATCTTCCAGTATGGAGTGTAGGTCCACTTCTAGCTCATTTGCCTCAGCCACCATATCTCATATCTGGACATGTGCTGATAGGGTCATCTGTTTCAGTTTTCTTGGTATATTCAGGAGTTATCTGTGGCCTTAATACTTAGATGGTTGTGTATTTTGTTTTTTTTATTGTAGATAAGATCTGGAGATGTGCTTCCCTTTTCCTTCTTCTTCCTGAGAAACTTTAAGATGCCAATGTTGGTGGTTGTGACATAACTCAGGATATAATTTTTGGCTTATTTCCTTTTTAATCTGCCTGTCCCTCTCCACAATCCCCATTCAGGCCTTTTTCCTAGTTATAAACAGTTCAGGGCCGGCTGTGGCCATTTTGCACTTCCGTTTGGTTTTAAATGGAAACTGTCACTTTAAATTTCATTGAGATATGTGTAGTAGAACCCTCCAGGGGTGAGAATGGGGTGTCTACTCACTCAGGCACCCCCTCTAGTCACCAGAATGAGATGTGCAGACAGCGAGAGACCAATTAACACATACAAAAAAAAAAAAAAAAAGAATGTCCACACCTTTATCTCCATGGTTCTGTCAGGCATCTGTGGCTGCTCTGATCCTTCCCCTGCTTGGTTTCTCCCAAGACGGTGGCTTTGGGAGCAGCTGAGCATCTTGAATTAGAAAGAAATGGGTTTCTTGCTTCTTATAAAAATCCCCCTAGCTGTAAGTCTCCCACTCTTCTAAATATTCCTTTATATATGGTTCAGAGTTCTGGCACCATCCCCTGAGCCTGTTTGGTCTGGTATTCTGTGTTGTTGCTAACAGAACTCCTCACTGCACTTCTACCTGATCTGTCATCTTGTTTGCTCCTATTAATTTCTTTTTATCTATTTATTTTTCACTTCAGAAAATATAGTAGTCAGGATCAATAAGAATATACAGAAAAGTTTCTTGGGTGATAGGGAAAGGTACCCTAGTACAGAAAAACAGAATGTGATTTAGTTAGGTACTGAGAGACATTTTCTGTCCAAGGGAGACTGGCCTTATACCATAGAAGGCAATGCTTAATTCATCCAACAAATATGACTAGCATCTACTTAGTGCGAGATCCCACTCTAGGAATATAGGTAAGTCATTGAACAAAGCAGACAAAAATCTATGAGGAGGAATAGATAAGGGATAGGTATTGCTTTAGGCTGTTGTTGAGTTAGCCCCTGATACATGGCAACCCCATGTACAACAGAACAAAAGGCTGCCCAGTCCTGTACCATCCTCAGGATTGATTGTAGATAGGACTGTCATTCATTTATTTATGGAAAAGCAGAGATGAGCGTAAGGAGTAAGTATAGCAAGGCAGATGGTAGGCAGTAACAGACAGGATTAGAGAAGAAATGGGAGAGGACTTCAAGCAAAGTAGCATTGTGATTCCAGCTAGGTTTCAGATAACATACATTGGCTATTGTATTGGACATAGATGGCTGTGGACAATGGTGGGAACAGGGACACACTTTCCAAAGCCTCTGTGCAAAAAATGGGGCACCAAGCCCCCTTCCCACAGTACTCTGTATTCCTCATCTAGGTCCAATACTTCATTGCAGTGGCCACACAGAACTCAGACACCATACTCACAGTTTTGGGGTTCATTAGGAAAGTTCACAGATTGCAAATCAGGATCAAAAACTGCACACATCACAGTTCTTTCACTCAGGACATCCTGTCCTCAGCCACACTCACAGGCAGGTCTCTCTCTGCCTGAGCAATGTCACAAAGCTCTTGTAGGACACACCACTCCACCATAGGAGTCCTGTTGCGGCACCATGGGGTAAAGGACTGGACTGCAAAGTCAGTTGGAACCACAAACTTGGCTGAAGCTCACCAGCTGCTCCTTGGAAAACCTCCACATGGTTGCTATGGGTCAGAACCAAATTGACAGCACTTAACAACAACTACAACAACAAACCTACCAGAAGTCTCAACCTGAAGGCATTTGATTTTAGCTCTGTGGGTTGGCAAACCTACCTCTCCCATATAAGTGCCTGGAAGAATCCCATTCTATAAGCAAGCCTTCTGCCTAAGTCATTCTGTTTTATGCTCTGGATCTTTGGCTCTGCTGCTGCTCCTTCTCCTCTGCCACTCCTCCAGTGCCACAGCCTTCATTCTGTGTGTCAAAAAGGTTAGATGCACAGGGATCTCAGGGTCCAAAAGACGTGCTCCACTCGTGGCTCTCCTACTTTGATGGTAGTAAACCCCTTATTCCTGTTTCTGGGATAACTAATTTTATACATGTTAGAGTTCCAGGTTTTTACAATCACAGTAAGCCCTGTTAACTACTCACAACTGATCCAAATAATCTTGTCAGCATCTTCTCCCACCATCTCTTATTCAGACCTGTTGTTGTTAAGAGCTGTTTAGTCTGTTTCAACTCATAGTGACCTTGAATAGTGTTTTCAAGGAGTAGGTGGTGGGTTTGGACTACTAGCCTTTCAGTTAACAGTCCAATGCTTATCCTAAAGTGCCACACAAGGACTCTGCAAGACCTAGTAGGAGAAAAATGTTATTTGCTGGGAGTTTACCAAGACCGTGGCTAGAAAAGACATTAAATAACTTACTACAATGCATGCTGAAATAAACTGCAGGCGAAGGAAGGGACAGTGACCTGGGTTATAAAGAAAGCATTGCAATACAGTACTTGAATCTAAGATATATTATGAAGGAAATGGGGAAAGAGTATGATGATGGATTGGATATAGGCTGTGAGATAGAGAGGACTTAAAATAAATCAATTTATTTTAGTTTATAAAGAAAGAGTCAGGTTTGGGGAAGAATATGAAGCTGGTTTGAGACATGGACACTCAGTGCAGTTTGACCAATTGATGTGGAAAAGATGCTATAGGCACATCAGTGGTGAGGCATATAGTTTGGATCAAGATAAGAAGGTTCTCAAATAGCATAGTACCAGGGCAAAGAGTGTGAACATTTTTCTGATTTGGGCGATTGAGTCACAGAGAACTGGTAAAATTCTTTAAAAACAAGTTGCCCCCTTCTTGCTGTTGTTGTTGTTAAGTGCCATCTTGTTGATTTCTGCTCATAGCCTACTCTATAGGGTTTTCAAGGAGGGACTTGTGAGTTTGAACTGCCAACCTTGCTGTTCAAATTAGTCTTGTGATTGAGTGCTTATCCTACAGTGCCACACTGGGACTCCAGTTATCCACCAGTGATCCTTATAAATGCAGTTGTAAAGGAAGCAAAATCAGGGGTTATGCACACAAATGTTCACAGCAGTCAGGCAGGGCTTACAAATAATAGAAGTGCATATATGAATGCAAAATTGCAAGCACGCCCAGAAATGCAAGTGACAGTGTTTGATGGTGACTGAGACAACATCCAAAGAAGTTCCCACAGACCATTCATGAAGGAAGGTGGCTATGTTCCTCCCAAACATCACGTTGTTGTTGTTATTAAGTATAGCCAAGTCGGTTAACTCACAGCAACCCTGTAAAAGGTTTTGGAGAAGCAATTGGCAGATTTGAACTGCTGACTTTGAGGTTAGCAGTCCAGTGTTTTCCATACAGTGCCACACCAGGACCCAATACATGTTATTTGTTGTTTGTGATGGTGCCATTGAGTCAGTTTCAACTTATGATTTCCCTGTGTAGGAATTCCAAGGAGTGGGTGGTAGCTTTGAAATGCCACCCTTGTGGTTTGTAGTCCAGAGCTTATCCTACAGTGCCAGACCAGAACAAAGTATAAATGCAGTCACAGCATTGCCAAATCTTCCAGATTTGTAAATAGATACTCGATGTCTGAATTTTTGTATAAAATCCCTAGATTTGCATAAGCTGTTGAGTAATTTATATATATATATATATATATATATATATATATATATATATATATATATATATATATACACACACACACACACATACACACACACACACACACACACACACACACTCTTTGAACCAAATAAAATACAACTACAGATAAAATTAAACCTACGGATTCAAGTTTTGAACTCTGGTACAGAGAATGTGTTTTCTCTGATTTCTGAGCAATACTTAAGACCAGATACTCAGATTCACTCAGAATATTCTGCTTTTCCATGGCTTTCCTTTTCTGTCAGCCACCTTTGGTGGATGAAGGTCTGAAACATTCCCAAGTCATGGTCCTGACACCCTCAATTTCTTGTTCTACTTGTCTCATTAGAGTTAGAACTTATCGCAGGAAGATTAGTGGTCAATCTATTTCCCTTCTGAAAACACCACTTCCTACTGCAAACACTAGAATCTTCTCTTGCAAAGCTCTCTCAGGGTACACAGCTAGAATGAGTGCACAACTAGAATGCTATGAAATCTGAACTTTTGAGAGTAGTTTTCCTCCAGCAACAAATGAGAATAGGTGGGTACAAAAAAGAAAATCATGGCATCAGGTGGTATCTGACTTCCTCTTATTTCACAAGGGGTAAGAATGAGAACATCATCAGTTCCTATGAGGCTGAACTCAAATATGCCTCCACCTACCTTCTAAACTTTTTTTTCCAGGCATTAGCCATCCCTTCCATAGCACTCTACTTATCAGCTGGGTTCAATATCAAGAATTCTTTGGAATAACCACAAAGAACTCAGAGACACTACCCATGACTTCGGGGCTTATTAGGGAAGTTAACAGGCTACAAGTCAGAGTCATGGATGTTCAAGGGCCAGTTCTTCCAGTCAGGACATGCTACTCAACCATGCCCACAGGCAGGCCTTTCTCTGGCCCTTGGCCTGTTGATCTCACCTCTATAACTATGTTAGTACTATTGATAAATGCCCAAAGCGCACTCCACTATGCTATAGACTTAGCCAATAAGCCCCATGGGTCAGCAAATCTATCTCCCCAATTAACTACTGGCAGGCACCTTGCTCACCAAGTGAGCCTTCCCATCCAAGGCACTCGGCTTTACTTGTTCCATGGGCCAAGAAACCCATCACTGTCTCTGGTTTTTGGTTCTGCTGCTAACCCTCTACCATCCCTCAAGTGTCACAATTATCTGTCCCTGGGTTGAGCAGGTTCAATGTACAGGAATTTCAGGGTCCAAAGGACATGCTCCACTCTGGACTTTCCTTCCTGGATAGCAGTGAGTTCCAAGCCTCTTTCATGCTTCAGAGATGATTCATTTTATACCCATGGGAGAATTCCAAGGTTTTATAATACAATGAACCCTGAATCATCTTACCCTATCAGCATCTTGTCTACCTTCTCTTACCCAAACCTGTCAATATTAAAAACAAAACAACAACAACAACAACAAGAGCCCTAGGTGTAGAAGAGCCATATATAGTGATTCACTGCACTTTAGCTTCCTTGCTTCTTGAGAAAGTTTCTAATTCTTCCTAAAAGGCTCCCCAGGCAGATTGAGGCCCTGTTACCTGTAGGAATCACTGTTCATTGTCGTTCCTAGCTCCCACGGAGTTGCCATCCATTCATGGATGAACTAAGGGGGCTTCATACATTTCATGGAAAAACTGCATTACCTTTTAATTCCATTTTCCGCAAGGTTTTTGAAGACCCTTCATATATCAGAATGGACATTGCTAACTCAGTTTTAACTCATCCCCACAATCGCCTGCATGTTTAACTTCATCTTTGCCGCTATTGTGACCATCCATTTTACTGAAGGTCTCTCTGACCCTCTATTTCCCCAAGGGTCATGTCCCCCCTACAACAAGTCATCTTTCCTGGTGATGTGTCCAGAACAAACCAGTTCTAGTGTGATCCATAGGTTTTTATTGACTCATTTTTGAAAGTAGATACAATTGTTTTCTTCCTAGTTTCTTAATCTGCAAGTTCTGCTGAAACCTGTCCACCATGAATGATCCTGCTGTTATCTGAAATGCTGGTGGCATAGCATCCAGCATCTTCTTGGTGATGGTGTACCATGGAGTTAGTTCTGACTGATAACAACCCTGCACAGGGTTTCCGCGGCTGCAAATCTTTACAGGAGCAGAAAGCCTCATCTTTCTCCCACAGAGTGACTGGTAGAATCACACTGCTGACTTTGAAGTTAGCAATCCAACCTGTAAGCACTACACTACCAGAGGTCCTTAGCAACACACAACTACTACAGCACAACAAACTTACAGATGGCTCAAAGACCTGCTTTGTAAAATATAGTTGATAATGACTTCCATCTTTTTTATCTTATTTCCTCAATTTCTTACTTGAATATGCTACAATAATCTCCCAAACTACTTGCATTCATGTCCTTGTCTCAGGTCTGCTGAGACAGAGCTCAGCACATCACTTCCCCACTGAGTGGCCAAAGCAGGGGTTTTAACAGAATGAGCACTGGCATTTGCAAGCCTTCTATTGGGGCTGGATTCTTAAGCATGTGGGGACTTTGTGACAAACAGGCTGTTTTTTGCCCTTTGCAGGCCCAGTTTTATTGACAAATGCATAAAACCCCCGCTTGAAACGGAATGTTTTTAGCTCTGTCATAAACAAGCTAATCCTCGGACAAAGCATTCCCTCTGCTTCCTCTCCTCTCAACCCCAGCACAATTTGTTCAGGAGCCTTGGGTGACCTTTTAATTGTTTATCACTGGAGGATAGAGTTGCGGGGAGAACAAAAAACATCACATATCTGCATTCAGACAAGCAAACAGCTACAGTTTAGGAGAAAGACTGTGATCAAAGAGGGGCAGTTAGTCTACCTGATGCCTAAATAAGCCGGCAAACTTTAGAACCTCGAATATTATAGAGAATTCCATTCACTGGATAACCGGGAATACTTGCATCTGTCCATCCAGTTCAGGAAGAAAGAGAAGAAAGTAGGAGAAAAGCAGCTCAGGTGGGCATAGGCTCCAAGTCACCTACTGACATTATTTGGGGGACACTCCTCCAAATCACTGCATTTCTCCTTGCCATTCACTCTCACTCTTTCCCCAGGCGTTTGGATGTTGGGTTTTGTCCCAATGCATTTTTTCTGTTGTTGTTGTTAGGTGTTACCGAGTTGGTTATGATCCATAACGACCATACAGACAACAGAACAAAACATCACCCGTCCACTGCCATCCTCACAACTGCTGCTACACTTGAGACCATTGGTGCTGCCACGGTACCAATCCATCTCATTGGGGATCTTGCTCTGTTTCACTGACTCTTCACTGTACCAAGCATGATGTCCTTCTTCAGGGACTGATCCCACCTGATAACACATCTAAGGTAGGAGAGATGAAGCCTTGTCATACTGCTTTCTAAGGAGCACCCTGGCTGTACTTCTTCCAACACAGATTCATTTGGTTTTCTAGCAGCCCATGGCACTTTCAATATTCTCCTTCAACACCATAACTCAAATACATCAATTCTTCTACCATCTCCCTTATTGTCCAACATTCACATGCATATGAGGCTACTGAAAACACCATAGCTTAGATCAGGCGCACTTTAGTCCTCAAACTAAACACTGCCTGATCCTGGGCCAACCTCAGATTCGTTGTTATGTTTGAGCCCATGATACTGCCACTGTGCCAATCCATGTCACTGGGGGTTTTCCTCATTTTCTCTGATCTTCCACTTTACCCAACATGATATCCTTCTACAGGGACTGGTCCCTCCTGACAATGTGTCTGAAATATGAAAGATGAAGTCTGGCCGTCCTGGCTTCCAAGGAGCACTCTGGCTGCACTTCTTCCAAAACAGATCTATTTATTCTTTTGTCAGTCCATGGAACTTCCAATATTCTCCTCCAACACCATAACTCAAATGCATCAATTCTTCTAAGGTCTTCCTTATTCACTATCCAACTTTGCACACATATGAGGTTATTGAAAATACCGTGGCTTGCATCAA
This sequence comes from Chrysochloris asiatica, assembly GCF_000296735.1. Taxonomy (NCBI): domain Eukaryota; kingdom Metazoa; phylum Chordata; class Mammalia; order Afrosoricida; family Chrysochloridae; genus Chrysochloris; species Chrysochloris asiatica. Next base: position 3,251,426 of record NW_006408716.1, on the reverse strand, counting down.
GCACACTTTAGTCTTCAAACTGGCATCTTTGCTCTTCGACACTTGAAAAGAGGTCTTGTGCAGCAGATTTGCCTAATGCAATATGTCATTTGATTTCTTGACTGTTACTTCAATGAGTATTGATTATTAATCCAAGAAAAATGAAGCCATTAACAACTTCAATATTTTCTCCATTTATATGGTTGTTATTTATTAGTCCAGTGGTGAGGATTTTGGTTTTCTTTACATTGAGGTGCAACCCATACCAAAGGCTGTGCTCTGTGATTTTCATCAAAAAGTATTTTAAGTCCTCTTTGCTTTCAGCAAACAAGGTTATATAATCTGCATATCACAGGTTGGTAATGAGTCTTCCTCCAATCCTGATGTCACATTTTTCTTCATATAATACTGCTTCTCTGATTATTTGTTCAGCATACAGATTATATAAGTATGGTGAAAGTATACAACCCTGGTGCACATCTTTCTTATTTTTAAACCATTCTGCATTTCCTTGTTCTGTTCAAACAACTGCCTCTTGGTCTGTGTACAGGTTCCTTATAAGCACAATAAAGTGTTCCAGAATACTCATGTTTAGAAATGTGTTCATAGCTTGTCATAATCCACACAATTGAAAGCCTTTGTGAAGTCAATAAAACATAAGCAAACATCTTGTATTTTCTGCTTTCAGCCAAGATCCATGTGACAGCAGCAATGGTATCCCTCAATGCATATCCTCTTCTGAATCCAACCTCTGGAAGTTCTCTGTCAACCTATGGTTGCAGCCATTTCTGTATTACCTTTAGTAATACTTTATTCACATGGGATATCAATCATATTGTCTGACAATTTCCACATTCCTTTGGCTCACCTTTCTTTGGAATGGGCCCCAATACAGACCTCTTCCAGTCAGCTGGCCAGGTAGTTGTCGTCCAAATTTCTTGACATAGATGAGTGAGTGCCTTGATTGCCGCATCACTTTGTTGAAAGATTTCAATTTGTATTCCATCAGTTCCCAGTGCTTTGTTCTTTGCCAATGCCTTAAATGCACCTTGGACTTCTTCCTTCAGGATCATTGGCTGTTGATCATATGCTATCTCTTGAAATGGTTGAAGTACAACCTTTTATTTTTGGTTGATGCATTGGGATGCAAATGTTGGAAACAAAGAGAAAGGATGGTAGTTGGAAAAGATGGCCTTGGTGATAGATTGCATGATAGAATTTTGCAAGACTAATGAATTTTTCATTGCAAATACCTTTTTTAAACAGCACAAAAGATGTCTATCCCCATGGATCTCACCAGGTGGAATACACAGAAATCAAATTGACTATACCTGTGGAAAGAGAAGGTGGAAGGGCTCCAAATCATCAGCCGAAACAAGGCCGGGGTCAGACTGTAGAACAGCCCATCAACTGCTCGTGTAAAATTCTGGCTGAAGCTGAAGAAAATGAAAACAAGTCCATGAGAGTCAAAATATGATGTTGAATATAATTCAATCATTAGTACGGTTAAAACACACCACACACACACACACACACACACACACACACACACACACCAGTGTCAAGTATGGCAAACACATACAAATGTCCAGAAAGGTTTAGGGAATACCTACCTTCTCAATCAGGCAGAACTATTATTGGTCTACATTCTTCTTTTTCAGCTTATTCTTAACCATTTTAAACAACTTTTCAGTATTGAAAAAACAGATGAACACCATTTTATTACCTGCTGAATTGTTAAGCCATATTGTCGATCTTTGATTTGGAGACACAAAGATTATTCTGATCCTCCATCACCCAATTTTCTAAAAATAGTTGTAATAATAACATCTAAAGATGTTCTTTTGTGGATTAAATGAATTACTTTAAGAAAACTACATAGAACACAAGATGGTGTTGTTGTTATTAAGTGTCGTAGAGTCAGTTCTGACTCATAGCAACCCTGTATAGGGTTTCTGAGGAGCGGCTGGTGAATTTGAACCACCAAACTTGTGGTTCAATCCGACATTGCAGTTAAGTGCTCGCCCACTAGCACCACAATATGGCACCTGGTAAACACTTAAAACCGTTAGCTATTATAGTTATCTGACTTCTGGGAACTAGTTGTTGTTGTTGATAAGTGCCATCGAATGAGTTCCAACTCACAGCAACCCTGTATAGAGTTTCCTAGGAGCAGCTGGTGGGTTTGAGCAAGAAAAATGATTTAAATATTTCTCCACCTTAAATCTCATCAAACGATCCTGTAAACTCTCCAGAAATATCATTTCTTAGCAGTTGTTTATTGTTCTTGTTAGGTCCTGTTGCATTGGTTCCAATTCCTAATGACTCTATGCATGACCGAACAAAGCACTGCCTGGTTCTACACCATCCGAATTGCCATTATACTTGAGTCCATTGTTGCTGCCACTCTGTTAGTCCATCTTGTTAGGGGTCTTCCCCTTTTCCACTGACTCTCCACTTTACCACACATGATGTCCTTCTCCAGAGACTGCTCCCTCTTAACAGAATATCCAAAATGCTCAAGACGATGTCTTGCCATACTGGCGTCTAAGGAGCGTTCTTGTGGTATTTCTTCCAAGACAGACATGTGTGTTCTTCTGGAAGTCCATGGTACTTTCAAAATTCTTCACCAATACCATAAATCAAATGTACCAGTTCTTTTCCAGTCTTCCTTATTCAGTGGCCAACTCTCATGTGCATCTGAGGCTATTTAAAATATCAAAATATTAAAAATATCATATATTCCTCAGTAGGAAAAACAACTAAAACTGGCGACAATCATTTCATATAGCTCAGATCTGCAATTCTCCATGTCAGAGAAATCAAAATAATATAGAGTCTTCATTCATTAGCCCACCTCCACTTCACCCATCAGGCTGCAAACCTTAAGGTCAGCAGTTGGCAACTGCCAGCTGTTTCATGGGAGAAAGATGAGGCTTTCTGCTCCCGTAAAGATTCACAGCCTCGGAAACCCTATACAGGGGCGCTATGAGTTGGAACCGACTCCATGGCACATAACCACCACCGCCACTGTGTCACCCATAAATACTCAGCAGCTCTTGTTACAGAGAAAACCTATCTTAAGTAAGACTAAAGGAAATCCAGCACTTCCAAGCAACCTCTTGTGTAATGTCACTGTGGGGCTATATGGTAAAAGAAGCAGTGGGACCGGACAATATTTTTATCCAACATGGCAGCCAGGAGAAAATGGCTTAATCTCTGTTCTTTCAGGCTGTTTCCCTTAGACCTCGAGACCTCCTTATGTGACAGCACCCAAACATTAAGCTGAGGCCCTCTAATAATAAAGAGGATTAAGAACAGATAGATGGTAGTGAAGATGGACAACTCCTTGGGGGACAAAAACGTATTGTTATGAAGTCTATTCCAACTCATAATGACACCGTATAGGGTTTCCAAGGCTATAAATCTTTAAGAGAGAAGAAAGTCTCATCTTTCTCCTGGCGATCAGTTGGTGGATTTGAACTGTAGACCTTTTTTTGCTTAGCAGTCTAGCGCTTATCCTTATCTCATATGTTCCTGCATGACCAGCAATATTCAAATCTCAGAGGTTTGGACTTGAGAGACGCTCACCAGATGGCCCATATCAACTGTTAATGAAAGCAATGCTGTCTATTCCATGTTCTAAGAAGTCCAAGTATTGTTATAGCTCTCCTAGATAAAGAATGAAAAAGAGACTATCAGAAAGAAAAGTCTGTGGTGGTCTCTAAGATAGCATTTTGTGGTCCTAGAAATAACAATAACACTAATTATGCCTACTCTGTTACTAAAAAAGAGGATTCAGTGTATACAATAAACTATATACAATAAAAAGTTGAATTGGCAAAAATGGCATGGTAGATATATTTACAACAGCATTAGGCAGCTTCTGAGGTTGCTTATGTGTAAACAAACTGCTCTTGGGATTTGGCTCCTTGGTTTGAAGTTTATGGTCATGGTTCATGATGCATCCCATCTAATTGGCCTAATGATTTGTTTAGTACTACCATCCTATCTAAGGCAAAAAAAAATTAAAAAAAAAGCTCTATTCACCTGGAACAACAGAGTTAAGAAAGAGAATGAGGCATTGGAGGGAGTAAACAGAATATAGACTAATTGCCTTCATTTTCATCAAGAGTTCTATAGAGGAATCCTGAACAAAAGGGAGGAACTGGGGAGCTGAATTTCAAATTTCAAACTCTAGACTTTCTTGAGCCATGGAGCCTGGATAAACCCCTGAAATTATTTCCCTGAGATAATATTTAAAGTATAAACTAAAAATATCCCCTGAAGTCATTTTAAAACTGAACAATGGTTTACCTAACTAGTAAAAAATATCTGTCTTGAACATTATGCTCCTTTAAAAACTATTTATACTGGATAAAATTGACTACAGCAGCTCAAAAAATTAAATGGGAACTTTAGGACACAGTTAGCTTATATTAATGGCTGCAGAACAATTCAGAAAAGGAGAATGTTAACGGTTGTACAACTTGAAGAATATAATCAACGTCTCTCTTGTTGT
>NW_006408716.1:3244942-3246540 GCF_000296735.1 Chrysochloris asiatica | reverse complement strand
CTGTACAGGGTTTCCAAGGAGTGGCTGGTGAGTTTGAACTGCCAACATTGTGGTTCAGACCAACCTTGCAGTTTCAATGTTTATCCTACAGTGTTAGTCAAAGTAATGCTGTCTATTCCATGGTCTAAGAAGTCTGAGCATTTGTTACATCTGTCTTAGATATCAGAAAGAAAAGAGCAGCAAACAGAAATAGAACAGTCCCACTAGATATGTAAGCAAGGCAGCCTGTCAAATTAAACATACATTTAGTTCTTTATGTTAGGTGCCATTGAGTCACTTCCTAATCTTAGATGCCCTGTGCACAACAGGATGATACACTGCCCAGCCCTGCATCATCCTCACAATTGTTGTGTTTGAGCCCATTTTTGTTGCCACTGTATCAATCCGTCTTGTTGGGTGTCTTCCTCTTTTTCACCGACCAAACGCGATGTACTTCTACAGAAAGTGGCTCCTTCTGATAATATGTACAAAGTATGATAGATCAAGTCTCACCATTCTCACTTCTAAGGAGTATTCTGGCTGCACTTCCTCCAACGTTGACTTGTTTGTTCTTCTGGCAATCCATGATACCTTCAATATTCTCCACCAACACCGTAATCCAAATGCATCGATTCATCTCTGGTCTTCTTCATTCATTGTCCAACATTCACATGCATATGAGGTCATTGAAAATGCCATGGCTTAAGTCAGGCGAATCTTATTCTTCAAATTGATGTCTTTGTTCTTGAACATTTAAAAGAGGCGATTTGCAATAGATTTGCTTAATGTAATATGCCCTTTCATTTCTTGACTGCTTTTCTATGAGTATTGATTGATCCACGCAAAATAAAGCCTTTGAAAACTTCAATCTTCTCATTTCTCCATGTTAAAGATGCTATTTATTGGCCCAGTTGGGAGGATTTTTGTTTTCTTTACAATAAGGTGTAATACATCCTGATCTTCACCAGTAAGTTATTATTTCAAGTTTTCTTTACTCCCAACAAGCAAGGTTGTATCATCTACATGTAGCATGTTGTTAACGACTCTTCAGTCCTGATGCCATGTTCTTTTTCATATAAACCAGTTTCCCAGATTATTTGATCAGCATAACAGATTGAATTAACTATGGTGAAAAGATCCATCTCTGATGCACACCTTTCCTGATTTTAAACCATTCAGTGTCCTCTTGCTCTGTTGAAACCACTGCCTCTTGGTATATATACAGGTTCCTCATGAGCACAATTAAGTGTTCTGAAATACCCCTTCTTCCCAATGTTATCTACAATTTATGATCCACACAGTCTAATGTTGTTGCATAGTCAATAAAATGCAAGTAAACATCTTTCTAGTATTCTCCGTTTTCAGGCAAGATCCGTCTGACATCAGTAATGATATGTCTCGCTCCATGTCCTCCACTGAACCTGACTTGAATTTTGGTCAGCTCTCTGTAGATTCACTGCTGTAATCACTTGTTGAAACATTCAATTTTACATTCTGTCAATTCCTGGATCTTTGTCTTTTGCCAATGTTTTCAGTCCAACTTGGATTCTTCCTTCAATATCATCGGTTCTTGAGATGATTTAACATCCACCAATTCTTTTGGGTATAGCTACTCTGTG
>NW_006408716.1:3241626-3242953 GCF_000296735.1 Chrysochloris asiatica | reverse complement strand
TTGAAAGCTTGTAAGCCAGTCACTTCTTGCCTTTGTAGTTCCCCCCTCCCCATTTGGGTATCCAATGTCCAAGTTGCCCATCTCTGTCTACTCTGTGTGTGGAGGGGGTGGGAAAGTAAGCAACATTTTGTGTGATTTTTTTTTTTCTCTCCCCAGAGCAGTGTCTCAATCTGTAAGTTAATTTACAAACTATACTGACTCATGTACCATCTTTATTAGTTTTCTGTATCTGCTGTAACAAATGACTGGGTGGCTTAAAACAGCAAAAATGTATTCAAGTACAGTTCTAGGGTCATAAATCCAAAATGGGACTTACAGAGGAGAAACCATGATACCAGCAAAACTTCCATAGAATCTAGGGGAGAATCCATTGCCTTGTCTTGTGCAACTTCTAGTGGCTGTCCATTTTTATTGACTCATGACCCCTTTGACCATCTCTAAATCATATTACTCAGTTTCTGCTTCCATCGTCACATTATCATCCACTCTTCTACAATAAACTATCACCACCTTGGTTGTGGCAGTGGTTGTGTACCACCAAGTCAGTTCTGACTCATAACAACCCTGCACAGGGCTTCTGAGGCTGTAAATCTTTACAGGAGCAGAAAATCTCATCTTTCTCCCATGGAGTGACTAGTAAATTTGAACTGTTGACTTTTTGATTAGCAGCTCAGCTTGGAATCCACCAGGACTCCTTATCACTGCCTCATAAGGATACAAATGATTACATTTAGGTCTTACTCAAAGAATCCAGGATAATCTTTCAAGCTTAATCCCATCTGCAAAGAACCTCTGTCATAGATAATAATATTACAGATTCCAAGGATTAGGATGTGGGTATCTTTGGAGCTACAGTCAGCCTACCATACCCATCATCCTAAATCAACTCAAATTATAAAATTGTAGTTCACCACATGTTAGAAAAGAAAACCTTTCCCTTAGCAGAGCATCGGTGGTTGTACGCCATGACGTCTGTTCTAACTCATAGCGAATCTGTACAGGGTTTCTGACATGCAACTCCTCATGAGAGCAGAATGCCTCATCTTGCCTCCATGGAGTGGCCGGTAGTTTCAATCTGCTGACCTGCAGTTAGTAGCCCAACTCGTAAACCACTAGGTTACCAAAGCCCCTTAGCAGAGTATTAGTTATCTAAATATTTCTTCAAACTTCCTCACAGTTCCCTCTCCCCTTCCCACCACAGATTTTGGGTCTTCTAGTCAACAAGGTAGCGTAGTGGCTACGAATCGAGCTGCGAACCTTAAGGTCAGCGGTTCGAAACTACCAGCCGCTCCGCGGGAGAAAGATGAGGCTTTCTACTCCCGTAAAG
>NW_006408716.1:3235297-3239586 GCF_000296735.1 Chrysochloris asiatica | reverse complement strand
CAGGGTTTCCGAGGGTGTAGATCTTTACAGGAGCAGAAAGCCTCATCTTTCTCCCACGGAACAGCTGGTAGTTTCAATATAGATAGGTAAGATTATTTTTAACAATTTATTTCTCTGGAATGTGATAGCTCATTGGGAGAATATATGTTTTTATGGAAAGAATCAAGTTTCATTTTTTTTCCTTTTCAGCTAAGAGATGATTATGTGCAATAAATTTTCAAATAACAAAAATTAGAACTCTAGAACCAGTATCCTCAGAAATTCTACAGTGCCTTGACTTTTACTTTTAAGCATACCTAGAGAAAAGTAAAATAACTGAGTTTTGCATCAAGATTAATTAATTACATGGGTTTTACATTTTCTTACTTAGAAGCAAAGACTTAATAACTCCCACACATTTCCTTGGAGAAGGTCAGAGTTATAAAATCATATCTTGCCATATATTTTTCAAATTGAGAAAATAAGGAATTTTGGTTTTTAAATAACCAGGAGCTTGAGTTCAATTATCTCAAGTCTTAATTTCACAATTATAATGCAAAAATGCTTTTATTTAAAAAGTTAGTTTCATTCAGAAAGAATTGATTTGTTCCAAGCATTGCTCTAATTACTCAAGACCACAAGTACACAAAAGCTAGATGTTCTTGTTCTTGTAAATTATAATTTGTAGTAATTTGAAAACCTGTTTGTCTTTTTTGAATTGTGAGGATTTTATTGTCTAAGGTGAGGGGAAAAAAAAAAAAACCTGATTTTTTTTTCCTTTCTCCCTTTGAGAGGAAATAAAATAACTGAAACCTAGTTTTTATAAATTTTTATAAAGTAAAGTTTTTCTAAGTATAGACAATGGTCTATCTTAAATCAAAGTTTCATTGAAACTATAGATTTCTAGGTCCTGTCCCAGGTCAAGTAAACTAGAAACAGAGGAATGGATCCCAGAATTACCATTCTAATCAATCTACCAAGTATAATATTTGAGAATGTTGATATTGTCAAATATAAATTTTGAAGACAATTCAATACAAGAAGATTAAACCTGAATGTAAAAATTTGATGAAGGAAAAAAGAAAACAAAACAAAACAAAAAATAGGTAAGTTCTCAAACGTGAAGAAAAAAATGTAATTCTATGCTACTTAAAATATAAATGTTTCATATTTAATAGCATTGGAAAAGATAAAATATACTTCAATTTATTTTATGAGGCTAGCATAACCCCAATAATACAATTTGGCAAAGAGAGCGCTAAGAACCAATCTAAGAGCAATCTTTAAAGAGGACTCATAAAGTGATTACAATTTCAGTCTTGCAATTTAGCTCAATTGACCTATGTGGCATTGTGGGTTAATGCGCTGGACTGCAAAATCACTTTGAACCACAAAGTCGGCTGTTCAAGCTCACCAGCTGCTCCTCGGAAATGCCATACAGGGTCACCACTGGTCAGAACCGACTCGAGGGCACTGAACAACAACAACATGTTTAACTATTGCAGTATATTTTTAAAAGCATTGTGTGACTTGGGCATTTAACTATTCTAAATCCTTTCTCTAAAGTGGGATAATAATATCCACTTTAAGAATAATTGCAAAGATTACAAAAATGGTATAAATAAGTATTAAAACTTTGTATCTATAGGTAGTCCCCAACTTACATTGTATTACCACAAGCTATACTTATGACCGTCCACATTTTTTATTATTTTTTGGGGGGGAAGTATATTTTATCATTTTGAATATCTTAATTTGAGTAATATGTGCTTCCTATGATATTGATGCACATAATTTTCTGATGTTATCATTCTCATATATTCACTGTTATGATTTCCAGTTCAAAACATTGTTATATAGCAGGGTATGGCAAAAAAAAAAAAGTCATTGTAGGTGTCAGAAGTCAAAATGAATGCAAATTTGGACAATGTTCAACTCTACTGACTTGTGACAATGAAATTGCATATTTTTCCAACAGTCATTTAATTGTTAAGATACTGATGCTGATTTCTTGTACACTAGGCCCATGTTGTTGTTGTTGTTACTGTTACATACCATCGAGTCACTTCTGACTCATAGGGTTCCCGTGTAGGGTTTCCAAGGATCGATTAGTGGGTTTGAACCATCAACTTTGTGGTTAGCAGCACAGTGTTTATCTTATAGTGACATGTTGTTCTTGTTTTTAAGTACTGTTGAGTCAGTTCAGACTCATAGAGACCCTGTATAGAGTTTCCAAGGAGCAAGTGGTGGATTTGAATTTCTGACATTGTGGTTAACAGTCCAGTGCTTATCCTACAGCACCACACCAAGACTCCTCCAGCACCATGTTGTTGTGTTGTTAAGTGCCTTCGAGTCAGTTCCAACTCATAGCAACCCTGCATAGGGTGTCCGAGGAGTGGCTGGTGGGTTTGAACTATGGACCCTGAGGATCAGATTTTACCCTACAAGTTTCTCACACTGTAGCCCTCCACTGTTTATACCCCATTAATGTCTTGCAAAAAGAAGCCATGTGTTGTAGGCCAAAAAAGCAGCTGAGGAAAGCTGTAAAAATAAAGATGAAGATCATTGAACCATTGAGCAACAATGGACTCAAGCACAATCATTGTGAAGATGGCATAGGAGCAGCCATTCTGTTGTGCAAACCATTCTTATGAGTCAGAGCCATTTCAACTGAACCTAACAACATCAGCAACACAGGTCTATGGTAATGGGAAAACACTCAGGGATACAACACTTGAGGAAGAACGGATTCACTCAGCCATTTTGACTACCATTAAAGATACGATTTTGGAAACAATAAAAGGTTTGTTTTGCATAAAATTGACAATTTTAACAGAAAGAGAAGGGTGGATCCATGACATAGAGAAGCTAGTGATGATTTTGATAGAAGATCCAATATAGAATAGGATTCCTATGAGTTTACTGGCAATCCCAATGAAAGCACAGGACCTTTTTGAAAATCTGAAGGAATGGTACTTTAAAACCAAAAAGGATTGGTTTCATTGCTTCAAATGCTGATTTTATTTATATAATGTCCATATAACTAGAAAGGCAGACAACACCAGTGTTGAAGCGGCTACTGAAAAATTCAAGGAAAAAATAGATACAAGAACATATTTTCAACATAGACAAAATAGGCTTATTTTGGGAAAGGATGCCATAATGAACTTATATTCACAAAGAGGCCAAGTCAACACCTGATTTCAAAACATTTAAAGACAGAACCGTGCTGCTGCTCGGAGGCAATACTGCTGAATTAAAATTGAAGTCTTTTCTTGTTTACTGTTCTAAAATTGCTGTGCTGACCGAAAAAGAAAAAAAAAAAAAATATTGAGAAAAATAAGATGCTGTTCTACTACAGACGCAGCTCCAAGGCTTGGCTGACTATTATGTAGCTCAGCTCAAAGACTGCTTTTGAAATTTTTTCATCCCAGAAATCCATCTACCACTTTGAAAAGAGCATTCCTTTCAAGATTCTTCTGCTACTTGAAACAGCCCTTTGACATCTTCCTATTTGATGATCTAAATTAAGATGTCAACGTAGTGTATCTACCTCCCAATACAATAGCTGTGATTCAGCCTATAGCTCAAAGTACAATCACCCTCTCAAATCATACTACACACAAACTATGTTTGCTCAGAAAAGAGGCACAACTGATGTAAGTATGACAACAATACATGATTTGTGGGTGAATTTTAATTCTTTAACATAACAGTGCATCTTCCTGGTTTGAAGTAATGGGAAAATGCATGCAGAGGATAAAGAAGAAATTGCTGAGTTGTGTGAACATGCTCCAAGCATGTGCAAATCAAGATATTATGATAGAAGAGGTGTGAAAAAAAAAATGTTCATATAGCAATAACACTGTATTTAGAACTTGATATTGCTGTTGTGGAATAGCATCGCAAAGGAGAATCAACAGATCAGAACTGAATGGACTTTTATGAGCAAAGGGATACTGGAAAAGAAAAAAATAATGAGGAACAGGAACGAGATAACTTGTCAAAATATTTTACAGTGAAAAGATTAGCTAGAGTTTTGTTTTGTTTTTAATTGAATCAGGGACTTCAGTTGCTTGGAAAAACATAACCAAACCCTGAGTGATTTGCCAAAGTAGATAGGCAGATTCAAGAAAGAAAGATGGTACTGTGAAATGCATAAGAATTAAAAACAGGACAACATAGACAAATCTCACTAATTTTCTGACTATAAGCACCATCCCCATTCCTAGGAATAATCTAGATGATCCCAAACATTCCACAAGTTAAGTCATTACCACAACTGACAAAATGCAAACATTGTCCATCTC
>NW_006408716.1:3233322-3234397 GCF_000296735.1 Chrysochloris asiatica | reverse complement strand
AGTTCAAACCCACCAGTCACTCCAAGGGAGAAAGACGAGGTTAATAAGAATTAGAACTGACTCAAAGGTCCATAGCAAAAACAAATACAGTGTTGTATTTGTAATGGTACTGACAGTAAAAGACAATAACAATAAAAGCTTTGAAACAAGAAAGAAAGAAAAAGTACACACACTCTTCACTTACTGGCACAGCTGGCCTTTGCAGACAATGTCATTATGCAAAAAATGTAGAATGACTGCATCATTATATATCTGTCAGATTATGTGGGCACAAAACTACCAGATTACATCGATATCTAACTGCCAAACCACTAAGAATCATGGCCCAGTTACAGAGACATACGGGGTCAGGTCAAAAATATTACTGTTCAAATAAAAAGAGATTTACAAAAATAGAAGGATACACAATGCTCATGGATAGAAAGACTTAGCATTGTGAAAATGTCAATACTACCAAAATCAGTCTATAGATATAGTGCAATCCCAATTCAGATTCCAGCATCATTCTTTAAAGAAAAGGGAAAACTGATCATGAACTCTACGTGGAAAGGAAAGAGACCTCAGATAAGAAAAGCACAGCTTAAGAAGAAGAAAAAGGAGGAGGCCTATCATTTCCTGATTTCAAAAATGGCTACACAGCCACACTGGTCAAAACTTGTACAATGAAAGATATATAGATCAATGGAACAGAATTAAGAACCCAAAGGCAAATCCATCCTCATTCAGTTAACACTTTGACAAAGGGCCAAAACACATTAAATGTAGAAGATATATCTTATTCAACAAATGGTGCTGACAAAACTCAAAGTAGGTTAAAGACCTAAAAATAAAACCTAGTAATATAAAGATCATCAGTGAAAAACAAGGAACAAGTGTAGGGGTTCTAATACATGGCATAAACACACTATCAAACATTACAACAAGCCCCAAGCAGGAGAAGACAACATTGCAAAGTATGAGTATTCCTGAAAACGTATTTGTGCTCATGAAGAATCTGTACCTGGACCAAGAGGCAGTTATTCTAACAGCACATGAGAACACTGAATGGTTTAAAATTAAGAAAGGTGTGCCACAA
>NW_006408716.1:3230821-3232290 GCF_000296735.1 Chrysochloris asiatica | reverse complement strand
GTTTAGTCCCCACTGAATAGTTTCCTTCTTTTCCAGATGGATCTGCTGAACAGGGATAGAGGATGATAGTGATAGGGTTTTATGACTCAATTGTGGGTAATTGTTAGCAGGGTGAATTGTGAGTGTCATAACCATAGTTGTAGGAGATGGGTAACTCAAAGGAGTCGTAGTTAATCTTTCATTTCAGGAACAAAGTATCCCAAGACCATCAAGAAAGAAGAGCATGGCTCTTCCTTCTTTCTCTCCTCCCTTCCGCCTCCTGCCTTCTCTCTCTGGCACAGGTTATCTTCCTCACCCTGAATAAAAGTCTCTAGATGGGCCATCTGGTGTGAGGTGTGGTTGATGAGCAGCCCTGGGGTTGTTTTTCCCCTTTCATTGGTGTCAGAAGCGGGATGGTTGAGGCCCCCAATTTAACATCGGAAGGCCCAGGACCCCAATTCTCCCGGCACCCTAACCCGTGCCCGCGATCATTTTCTCTGATGCTTTCTCAGCACCCATCACCAGCAGATTCTTCAGCCCTCTGGCTCGGGTAAGTCCCATTTTATGGATGCCCTGGGTATGGAGATTTGAACCCCGGTAACCAGGACATAAGACTCTGTCCGGGACACAGACCGGGCGCTAGGTTCTGTGTCTTCCATAGTGAGTTCGGAACAAGTCCAGGACTTGTCCATTCCACCCCCCACCTGCTGGAGGGATGCCTCAGAGGGTGGTGCGGCCCCTCTGTTTACAGACCCCCTCCTTGCGGCAGGGACGCCTCCACTGGGAGCCTGGGTCTCCGTACCTCGGACCGGGTCTGAGGGGCGAGCACTGTCTAAACCTCAAGAGACGTCTTAGGTTCCAGGCACTGTTCTCTGTCTTATTCCTGGTTGCTATGGGTTTGGGACCTCCATACCTCAGATCGTGAGTTCAGAACTCACTGGAACAAGTCCGGGACTTGCCTGTTCTGCCATTGGGAGCTTGGGTCCCCACACCGCAGACCGGGTCTGAGGTGGGAATCTCAAGAGCCCCCTTAGGGTGTTTACTCCAAAACCTCAAGGGCTTAGACCTTGATCTACTCGAATTTGGCCTCAATACAAATTAGACAACCAAAATACCTGGCCGCCTAATGGCTCGTTTGAATCAGGTCTAATCCAAGACCTATTTAACTTTTGTGTGCACCAGGGAAAATGGTCAGAGATCCCGTATATCCAGGCCTTTTCTTACCTTCGACCTTCTCTTTGTTCCATCGCTTGTTCTCTCAACTCCATCAGCCAATTTGACAGAGCTGATGAACCCCAAGTGCACCTCCACCCCCACCCCCGCTTTAGTCCCTTTTTCACCTTCTCCAGCCCCCCAGGAACTCCCCTTACCATCCTCTTCTCCTACCGCTTCCCATCCATATGCGCCTACCCCACCTTGTACTCAGTCCAAATCCCGAATGTTAATGGACCCTGAGTTTTCTCAGTCCAGTCATACAATAGCACCCTTGC
>NW_006408716.1:3224832-3226656 GCF_000296735.1 Chrysochloris asiatica | reverse complement strand
TGACAACAACAGCAAATTGAATAGTGCAGAATTATTTGGGAAAGGGAAAAGTTATAGTGATCGAAATACCACCTTCAGAAGTGTATAGACCTAGATGAAGGATATGTCAAGGGGCCAGTTTTACATTTTAATTTTTCTTTTTTTTAAGTTTCTACTATTTGGTACTGTAAAACTTACCTTTGTATGACATCACTTTTCATAGCCAAAGTCACTCTTGTCTCGATCCTGAGAGTTCAGTACTCTCAGACATATGACATTAATGCACAAAATAGTGGGATAGTAGTTTGTTTGTTTGCTTTACTATTGTCATAAATGTGAAATATCAGATAATGAGATAGTCGATAAGTGAGGAGTAGGTATATTTGATTTACATCAGAAGCAACTTACCACCAAATCATCAGAACAGAACCCCATTGTAAGTCTGGAACTGTCTATATTTAGTTTATATCTGATAATGCTTGCTAATGCATAATTCAAAACACAAACACCCTGACTTGGAATCAATTTTGATTCTTAGGATGGAGTAGAACTTTCCCATAGGAGTTTCAAGGTTGTAAATGTCTATGGAAGCAGGCTGCACTTGGTGGATTCAAGCTGCCAAGTTTTTCGGTTAGCAGCTGAGCACTTTAATACCTGTACCACCAGGGCTTCTGAATGCACGATAATGACAGCAAAATTGATTCCACATTAGACACAAAAATGAGGACAATGTTTTTGGTGGTTTCAAATAGATTCAGCTTCACAGGAGAAAGATGAGGCTGCCTACTCCCATAAAGATTTATAGTCTCCGAAACCTAAACAGCAATGCTACTCTAGCCTACAGTGTTGTTATGAATTGGAATCAACTCAGTGGCAACCATTTGCTTTTTTTCTTTGGAGTACCACACAGTAACTGGGTATATTATGCAAATAAGGTGCCTGAGGCCCACTGAGAATATTAGCTAGTCTTCTAGTAATGAAATAAAGTGCATGAATTTCTGTGGTAATGGGACTATGCAAATAAACATATGTAACTCCAGTGAGGTGATTCGTCAGTTGGGCCATCTCAACTTTAAAAAGAGAGTCAATTCCAGAGCAGAGAGCTATCACCACAATTAACAAAGAAAAACTAGGCATGGAAAACATCCTTTGGACCAGAAAACCTTGTGCTGAGAATATTCTAGACTCAGAAGTCATAGACTAAGAGCTGTAACACTGGAGATGGTGTGAAATGACAAGATGTGAGACAGCAAGAAATGGTGGCAGAGAAACAGGCAGCAGAAAAGGAGACCAACTGGAGATGGTGGTTAGACCAAACCTCAGATTAAGAGAACTAGGTGCCTTTGTTCAGGAGATTGTCTGGTGGAGAGCTATGAAACAGCCTTGTAACAATTGCCAAGCAGAGCAGAGGCCAGGACTAAGTAAGGCCGAGGGCCAAGGGCTGAGACAAGACGCCCATAATGAGGAGTATTAAGGAGTTTGTCCTTAGGAAACCAGGAGGAGCTTGTGTGATGAGAGTTCTGCTTGTTACTTCTTTAATAAACTACATAATCGTAAGTACTAATGTGAGTTTCATCACTTGTCTGTCAGTTTGTCATACTGTAGAGGCTTATGTCTTGCTTTGATGCTAGAAGCTAAGTCACTGATGTTTTAAATAGCAGCAGGATCACCCACGGTGGACAATTTCTGCAGAGCTTCTAGACTAAGACCAGAAAGAAGGAGAAGTGAACTACTTCTGACTGCTCTTATTGTTGTTAGGTGTCTTAGAGTAAGTTTCAACTCATAGCAACCCTGTATAGGGTTTCTGATGAGCAACTGAAGGGTTTGCTAGACCAATGACTTCTT
>NW_006408716.1:3215411-3223107 GCF_000296735.1 Chrysochloris asiatica | reverse complement strand
AGATGATGAAGAAGCTCAGTATCATTAATTAGGACTTGGTCAGGGGGCAACTATGGAAAAGATCATCAACTACTTACATGCAAGTTCAAGTTGAGGCAGAAGAAAATTAAAACAAGTCCATGAAAGCCAAAGTATGACTTTAAGTACATTCCATGAGAATTTAGAGACAATCTCAGGAATAGATTTGACACACTGAAAATTAATGACCAAAGAGAAGACCAAAATGGATGTCAGAAGAGATTAAAACTTGCTCTTGAACTTAGAGAAGCTAAAGTGAAAGGAAGAATGATGAAATAAAAAATAACACAAGATTTCAAAGGGTGGCTCAAGAAGATAAAATATTATAATGAAATATGCAAAGACCTGGAGTTAGAACATCAAAAGGGAAGAACATATTCAATTTTCAAGCTAAGAGAACTGAAGAAGAATTCAAGTTGTAACAATGAGGAATTCTATGGGAAAGATATTGAATGATACAGGAAACAACAGTTAGATGGATGGAACACAGAGACACTGTGCCCCAAAGAATTGATTGATGTTCAATTATTTCCAGAGTTATCACATGATAAAGAACCAAATGTATTAAAGTAAGCAGTCCAAGCTACAATAAAGGCATTGAAAAAACATGGCTCCAGGAATTGATGGAATACCAATAGAAATGTTTCAACAAAATGATGTAGCACAGGAAGTGCTCACTGATCTATTCCTAGATATTTGGAAGACAACTAGCTTGTCAACTGACTGGAAGTGATCCATATTTGTTTCCATTCCAAAGAAAGGTGACACAATGTGCTGTGGAAATTATCAAATGATATCAGTACTATCACGTGTAAGTAAGATTTTACTAAAAGTTGTAACAGTCCACTGGCAGGGTATTGCTAGAAATTCAAGCCCTTCTCAGAAGTGGACTAACTTGGTAGTTCACTTGCTCATTCTTTGAGGGTTGCAAGGGCTGTCCTACAAGAATTGTGTTGGGAAGCCTTTGTAAGTTTTTTGTTTTGTTTTTTTAACATGCTATAAGGGCAATTCTGTTTCAAATAATAGCAAAAATCTTTTTTAAATTTGTTCTACGTTGGTTATGATTCATTAATGGGAAGCACTAGAAACTGGCCCACTAGCATCAAAAGATGTAGAATTCATTATAATTTCCCAAAATGAAGGAAAAACTGTAATAACATTTTTGGTTACGTGCTCAAATTTGGGCAGGCAAAGCTGGAATCGTTTGGTTCAGTTCTGCCAAGATGACATGCAATGGGGCAGAGGGATTGTTTCATTGGTCATTATTAATGAAAATAAGACAATAATTAAGTGTGGAAGGTAGAATTCAAATACCAGATGTCTTACAGGAGCTTGCAGCCTGAGGGCTGTTAGAGTTTTAGCCCTTTGATTGGAAGCTCACAGCTCAATCTGAGTGTTTCTGTATTTCTATTTTTCAGCATGGTCATTTGGTTTTTGACCTGTTTTCCTTTCCATTGCATGTATTCATAAGACAGTTTTTTCCCAGCAATTCTCAGAGACTATCACTATATTTTCACATCTGTCTTACCTGTTAGAATTCAGCTTCACTTTTTCAAATGGACACAATGAGATAGCAATAAATCAAAGCTGAGAAGAAAAATGTATTATAAAGTGTCTCAGCAAAAGGGATAAATTACACAAAGAAAAAACAGGTTAAAAGAAGTTGCTTCCTTGAGGAATTAATTTTCATTGGTCCACCATTGTATCTATTATGGATTGAATTGTGTGCTCCCACAAAATGTGTTTTGGAGTCCTAACTCCTATACCTGTGCATTTGACCTACTTTGGGAATAGGAACTTCTTTTCTATGTTAATAAGTCTCCATCACACCTGAGTTTATAAAAAGAGTAGATTAGACTCTCAAGTAAGCACAAAAGGGGGAAATAGATGCCACACAAAGATTGTCAAGGAATTGATTAACATCAAAAGACTAGGATCTTCTACTGCAGCTGAAAAAAAAGAGCAGGTGGTATTTTCAATAACCTCATAAGCATGTGAAAGCTGGACAGTGAATAAGGAAGACCATAGAAGAATTGATGCTTTTGAGTTATGATGTTGGAGAAGAATATTCAAAGTGCCATGGGCTGCCAAAAGAACCAATAGATCCATTTTGGAAGAAGTACAGCCAGAGTGTTCCTTGGAGGCCAAGATGGCCAAACTTAATCTCTCATACTTAGGACATATTGTCAGGAGGGACCAGTCGCTGGAGAAGGATATCATGTTTGATAAGGTGGAGGGTTAGAGAAAAATAGGAAGACCCCTAGCGAGTGGCAGCATCAGTAGGCTCAAGCATGGCAAAAATTGTGAGGTTGGCCCAGGACTGGGCAGTGTTTCATTCTGTTGTGCATAGGCTCGCTATGAGTCGGTACTGACTCAATGGCTCCTAACAACAACAACAAAGTAAACTTGAGAGCAATGTAAACTATCCGAGATAGAAAGGAACAATATTCAATAATTCTTCATAATCATTCAAGTGTAATTCCAACAAAAAGGCACCTCAATGCTAAATGTCTATGCACAAAAGGTACACACACAAAACAGAGCTGTAAATACGTGATGCCAAAATTGACAGAATTAAAGAAAGAAAAAAAAAATGTGAAAAAATCCACAACTATAATTGAAGATTTTAACACCTCTTCCTAAACAATTGATAGACCAACTAGACAGAAAATTGCCAAGGATATAGAACTCAACAATATCATCAACCAACAGAATCTAAACATTTACAGAACAGTCCTCCCAGCAGTAATAAGAATCACATTGTTTGAAAGTGCTCCTAGAACACTAACCAAGACAGAGTGTGTTCTGGGCCATAAAATAAACTTAAACAAATTTCAAAGAATTAAAGTGACACAGAGAGTGTTCTCTTAACCACAACGGTGTCAAACTAGAAATCAGTAACAGAAAGTTATTGTCAATTAAATAACTGAAATTTAAATAATCCACTGGTCAAAAATGAAGCTTCAAGAGAAAATACATCTATAATGTATACAAAACTGAAGCTATAAATGTATACACTAAACTTAATGAAACTTAAAAATAAACCTCAGAATTTTCTGGTTGCAGCTAAAGTAATTAATACTGGGAGAGAAATGTATAGTACTAAATGCATACACTAGAAAAAACAATAAGTAACAAGTCAGTTATTTAAGCTCTTACCTCAGGAAACTAGAAAAGGAACAAAATAAACCAAAAGGAAATAATAGATACATGCAAAAATCAATAAAATAAAATACAATAGAGTAAATCAATGAAACAAAGAACTGCTTCTTTGAAGGCATCAATAAAATTAACAAGCCCACAGCAAGACAGACAAAAACAACAGGGAAGAGAGAAAGGAGGAGAACAGATTATCAGTAAGAGGAATAAAGCAGTGGTTTTCATTGCTAACCCTGAAGAACTCAAAAGAATAATAAGGAAACACTATGAACAATGCTTTAAATATACAAGGGAAAAATTCGATGAAATGGAACCATTCCCTAAAAAATACAGGCTGTCAAAACTCAGTTTGCAGTCCAGTGCTTATCTTACAGCGCCGCATCATAATGTTGTTAAACATCCTTGAGTCAATTCCAACCATTATTGTTAAGTGCCTTTGAGTCAGTTTCAATGCAGAGCAACTATGTATAGGGTTTCTGAGGAAGCAGCTGGTGCATTCGAACCACATACCTTGATATTATCAGTCTTTTGAATATCCTACAGCGCCATACCAGAACTTCAACATCAAATTACCTGTTACATAATATCTAAATTTGGACAGCTTGTACTTATTAGGTTCCATGGAAGAAAGATTAGGCTTTCTACTCCCGTAAAGGTTTACAACCTCAGAAACCGTATATAGGGTGGTTATGGGTTAGAAATCAACACATGGTGGATGCACCATCACCGTCACCACCATTTTTTTAGGGAATGGTTCCACTTCATCTAATTGGTCACACGTATGTTTACAGTATTGTTAATGTTGTTGTTAAGTGTTGTCGAGTAGATTCCAACTCATAAGAACTCTATGTAGGGTTCCCATGGAGCAGCTGGTAGGTTTGAACTGCTGACCTTGTGATTCACAATCCAGTGCTGATCCTACAGTGCTTCCTTTATTTTGATAGCTGCAGGGTCAGTAATGATAACCACTGCTTCGTTTCTGTTCCTGATAATCTGTTCTTCACTCTTTTTTTCCCCCTTGTCAGTATTGCAAGGAAGTTTTCAATTTCATCGATCTTTTCAAAGAAACAGTTGTTTCATTGGATTGCTCTGTTGTATTTTATTGTATTGATTTTTGCTTGTAAGCATAATGTCAGTGGTTCAAACTCACCAGCCACTCTTCAGAAACTCTATGCAGGGTCACCATGACTCCATGACACTTAACAATAGCATAATTAATACAGAAATTATATTTCTAGTGGAAAAATGCTCAACAAGACTCTCCAGGTCAAGATGGTGTCAATATAAAAAGACTAGATGAGGATCCTATGATCGTGTCTTTATTAATATGGATACCCTGGTAATGGTGTAATATTGTATTTTTTAAAAGATTAGTATGAAAGGAAACTGAGTAAAGGACACATTAGTTCTCCCTGTATTACTTTTTACAGCTGCATGTGAATCTAATAATTACTTCGAGGCAAAAATTTTTACTTCAAAAAATTAAAATGGACTTCATCCGAAGCGCCTTCCCCTTGTGTAGGCAAGGCCATATGAAAATATGTCTGCAATCCTTTTCTGAAACTAATATCACATGTATTTAGCACTCACTGGATGTTCTTCCATTCCATCAATTTATTTTTCTTTTCCTAGGCCAGTATCAACTGTTTTTTTCTTATAATGCTAGAAGTCATTCTGATTTTTAGCATGGCAATAGTTGAAAACATTTTGTATTTCTCATCTTCAGGATGCTTGCTCCTGCTCTTTCATTTCCCTGTGGTGCTAACCTATATGTCCAAACCCTCTATACTATTTAATGTGTCATTTAAATGCTGCTTCCTTGAGAAAATTGTCACAAAGGTAGGACCTGGGATTTGCATCCTTGGATGAACAGTTATATGTACAGTCTGTGTGGTGTGGTGCTATAGCATAAGCACTGGACTGCTAGCCGTGAGGTCAGTAGTCTAAACTCACCAGCTGCTCCTGGAAAATCCTACACAGAAGAACTCGATGGCATTTAACAACTTTTTGAAGTAAGCAATTCACTTCATCTCTCAGTTTTGTTTTTCCTCCTGTTTTTACTTCCACGAAATGTGAAACATACAGCTCTCGAATCATACACATCGGTTGATAAAAGTTATTAAGCAAGTGCATTTCAAGTGTTATCACAATGCATGATAAACATTCACACTGACTCAGAATAATATTGCTACTACTTTTTCCTGCCAGCATCGATGGACTCAAGCGTGACAACAGTAGTGAGGGTGGCCCAGGATCGGGCAGTGTTTCGTTCTGCTGTGGATAAGGTCACTATGGGTCGGTACCGACTCGATAGCACCTAACACCAATAACAACTATTTCCTTGTTGTTGTTGTTGTTAGGTGCCTTGAGTCAGTTATGACTCAGAGCAAATCTATGCACAAAGGAATGAAACATTGCCTAGTCATACCCCATCTGCACAATCACTGCTTTGGTTGAGCTATGGTTGGAGTTGCTCTGCAAATCCACTTCCTTAGTCATGATTCTGTTTACCCAGTTATGAGTAAACTCCCCTGACTCTTGTTCCCCTAGTACTTCCTGTTTCTATTTGCATACTGATTATATTGTGACTTGAATCATTAAGGTTTCCAAACATGTCTTCTTTTACACTAAGCCTTGATGATGTCATGATGTCAAGTGCCCTTGAGTTGCTTCTGACTCATAGCTACCCTGTATATGGTTTCCAAGGAGTAGCTTGTGGGTTTGAACTGTTGACCTTGTGATTCACAGTCCAGTGTAGATGCTACAGTGCTTCACCAGAAGTCCTTACATTTTTATAGTTCTTAATCAAAATTTGTTGTTGTTGTTAAGTGCTGTCAAATCAAATCCTAACCTTGTTGTTGTTGTTGTTAAGTGCCGTCGAGTCGGTTCCGACCCATAGCGACCCTGTACAGGGTTTCCGAGGGTGTAAATCTTTACGGGAGTAGAAAGCCTCATCTTTCTCCCGCAGAGCGGCTGGTAGTTTCGAACTGCTGACCTTAAGGTTCGCAGCCCGATTCGTAACCACTACGCTATTAGCGACCCTTTATAGGGTTTCCAAGGAGCAGTTGGTGAGCTTGAACCACCGACCTTGCAGTTCAAATGACTTTGCAGTCTGACACATTAGCCCACAGTGCCACACCAGGAGTTTATAAATTAAATTAATGAAATGGCTAGCTATTTCACTCTAAATTATTCTCCTCTAAAGAGATACTCCTGATAATCTAGCCTATTTGATCTAGGAGGACATGATGTTTGGTAAAGTGGAAGGTCAGAGGAAATGAGAAAGACCTCCCCACCCCCAACAAGATGTATTGCCACAGTGACAATGGCGATGGACTCAAGCACAGCCAAGACTTTGAGGTTGATGCAGGACCAGGAATGTTTTTGTTCTGTTGTGCATAGGGTCACTATGAGTTGGAACCAACTCATTGGCACCTAACAACAACAAAAACAGTATGAATTGGGTGAAGGTTTTAAAGAGCAAATCAGTTTTCCAATCAATAATTCATTCACATTTAATTTCACGTCATTGATTGCAATTTCTACAACATAATATCATTATTCTACTTTCTCCTTTTGTTTCCTTTTCCCATTTTTCCTTCTTTCCTACCCATTCGTCCCTTCTGGACTTTGTTCTTAGGCAAACACTGTCTTTCTTATCTCAAATAGTTGATTATACTAAGAAATACCTGCCTCCTTTGTGTTATTTTTTCACTTCAGATACTAGCCTGTCATTTGCCTGAAAACTAAGCCATAGAGATTAATTCAATTCCAGGCTTGAGGATGTCTAAGGGACACAATTTCAGGGATTCTGCCAGTTACTATCAGACCAGTAAGTCTTTGTTTTTATGGTTTCCGATTTGTCCCACATTTTCTCCTATTATAGAAGTGGACCTTCTAATGAGATCCTTTTTCAGAGCGGTCAGTAGCGTTCGGGCTCCATCTAGTTCTCTGGTCTCAAAGTGGTCCATCCGACCTTCAGTCTAATTCTTCCTTGTTTCTTTAATTTTCTTTACTCTGGATGGGAAAAGAACAATAGTGGCATCTTAGATGACTACTCTCAAGATTTTAAAACCCTAGTCTCTATTCACAAAAGTAAAATGCAAAGCATTGTTTGGAGGGTACTGCTTGGCCAATTGTTCTAAAGTCCTCCAGGCCCTGTGACTCCTTCCCTCCAGCTCTTTGGTTGTGACTGATAAATTCACATGCCTTTGCGCCATGCTTGCTCAGCTATAGCTATCAATATGTTTACAACACCAATAGGTTTGTAGAAACATCATATGCCAAACTTTTAATGCTAAATATAGTCCCTTTCACTTATTGATTCTTATATTTATTGCATGTCTGCCTATACATCCACTTGATGATTTGTTATTTCTAATACTGCAAGATTATGTATGTAATCATGTTTATCTTTGTTGTCTGTAACTCTTGTGCATCTATCCAAGACTTCCTTTTTTTTTTTAAGTTTTATTGTGAATTATGTGATAGTTTACATTCATCCTATCATATATCGTTT
>NW_006408716.1:3213483-3214716 GCF_000296735.1 Chrysochloris asiatica | reverse complement strand
ATCTGCATCCATAGGTGTAGGTCAAGTTCATCAAATTGTATCAGATTACTCTTTTTTTCCTCTTCTTTCTTCTTCTAGTTGAGCTTTGATCATCCAGTCATAGAAGCCAGGTCAAGTGGGTATTATCTGAAAGTGTGGGGGTTTTATGCATATGCCCTCTCTTCTTATCTGCTGGACACTTCACTCTCCACTCTAGTCCTCTTTGGCTATGTCACTGACTCTGGGCCCAAGTGTCCCCAGCTCTTGCCACACTGCTGGCCAACCAGGTCTCCCTCTACCCAGGTTCACAAGACTCTGTTGAACATTGTAGGGCTTAGCTTGCAGCTTCATTGCTGTTTTATCCCTCACTTCCCCTTATTGATGATGGTCACCAATCAGAACCTTTATTTCCATTGAGTCTTAGTCTTGGAAGGGGGTTTGCCCTGAGGAGACCCAACCACTTGCCTTGATATCTTCTAGGCCAGCAACTTTCTTGTTCTTGTAGTATACAGTTGGACTGCCATTATTATTGTTTTGTATTTTTCTTATCTGTCTTTATTTCAAGAAGTATCTTCTGTTCTTCTAGCCACTCCAGGCTGGTCTGCTTGTACTTTCAAGTGGAAATTTCCTACCTCAGAAGATTCTGGATGCAGTTCAGGATTCCACCTATGGTCTTATGTAATGCAGAGGCTCCACAGAAAGCCTCCTTCACTGGGCAGTTGTAGCCCCATTTTACGTTTTCCAATCAGTTATAGGCAGAAGACTGACTTACAAGTTTCTATGGTATTTATTGCAGGCTATTTCTCACCCCCTCAAGTGACTATTTTATAATGATATGCAAGGGAAACCAAGATGCAAAAGACTGCCAAGCATCTTAACATTATTTCCCCGCTTCTGCCTATTCCAACTATGTCTCAATCCCTGTATCCCAGAGCCCTGTTGTTCCAATGTTGTGCATATATCATTGTTTACCTCTGTCCCACTTAGCCCATGCAAAACAGCCTAATTGTTTTCCTGTCTGTCTTGTTCTTCCATTCTCCTCCCCCTTCTTGTGTATTGCCCCCCTCCCTAGCACCCAAACTATCCTGTGTCTATTCCCTACCCTGTTCTCTGCCTTCCTCTCCCTGACCCGCCCCCACATCACAGTAATCAGCAAATAATACCCCTCCCCACTTTAGTATGGGTTCTTTTTCTTATCTTTTACAGTAGTGGTCCTATGCAGTATTTCTCCTTTTGTGACTGACTAATTTCACA
>NW_006408716.1:3210407-3211438 GCF_000296735.1 Chrysochloris asiatica | reverse complement strand
AAACACTAATGAGCAAAGTTTAAAAGAGTTGTGGGATAACATCAAGAACATCATACAAGAAGAAAGCAAAGTTCATTAAGAAAACAAGAAAGAAAGAAAAGATCAAAATGGATGTCAGAAGAGATTCTGAACTTACCTTCCAGCATAAAGATGCTAAAGAAAATGGAAGAAATGAGGAGATAAAAGAGCTAAACAGAGAAATTTTCAATGGGAAGTATGAGAAGACAAAGTCATGTATTACAATGAAATGGGCAAAGACCTGAAGTTCAAAACCAAAAGGGAAGAACATGCTCAGTATTTCTCAAGGTAGAATAACAAAGTCAAAGCATAGTAAGTCAAGCATAATTAAATGTGTATAGACCTGGAGTTAGAAAACCAGAAGGGAGGAACTCACTCAGCATTTCTCAAGCAGAAGAGCTAAAAACTCCCACTTTCCTAGGTAGGTCAGATGACAGGAAGGCAGTTTCAGTAGGTAAGAAGGAATCTTGATGATCCCCAGGATCCACAGATAATAGACCATGTCAATGGCTCAAGTCCAAAGTTCAGAGGAAAAACCAGATGCAAGAGCCATCTGATGAGAAATAAAGCAAGCTTTGTCTGAGTGTCCAACATATTGGAAGTTTCCTTTCAGTTGATTGATTGCTCATAACAGGTCTCATCATGGAGAATTACTTAATCTTAACAGACCACTCATCTGTCAGTTTGATGTACTGTGGTACTTGGATGCTTCTGTGATGATAGAAGATATACCATCGGTATTTAAAATTGCATCAGAGTCACCCCTAGAGGGCAGGTTTCAGTGAAGCTTCCAGATGAAGACAGGTTAGAAAGAAGGAGAGGCAGCCTACTTTTCAAAGTTAGACCAATGAATACCTTATAAATAGCAGTGGAACAATGTTAGACACAGTATCAGAAGATGAAGACATTATGATTAACAACAAAGCATTATCAGATATATAGCCACAAGATGCACCTTTCAGGTTGGAATGTACTCAAAATATGACTGGGAAAGAGCTACCTCCTCAAAGGAG
>NW_006408716.1:3206524-3208125 GCF_000296735.1 Chrysochloris asiatica | reverse complement strand
AATCAATGGAATGAGGAAATCATGGAGAGTATCATTAATATCACATGCAAGTAAAATTTTGCTAAAGATAATTTAAAAACAGTCACAATTGTACACCCATATGGAACTGCATTAAATTCAAACTGGATTCAGAAGAGGATGTGGAACTAGGAATATTGCTGATGTCAGATGGATTTTGGCTGAAAGTAGAGAATGTCAGAAAGATGTTTACATGTACTTTATTGATTATGTGAAGACATTCAACTGTGTAGATCATGATAAGCTATGAATAACATTTTGAAGAAAAGGTATTCTCAAACACTTGATTGTGCACATGAAGAACTGATATGCAGACCAAGATACTGTTTTTAGAATAGAACTAGGGGATACTGAGTGGTTTACAATCAGGAAAGGTGGTTGTCAGGGTTGTATCCTTTTACCTTACTTATTCAATCTGTATGCTGAGTGAATAGAATAATCTGAGAAACTATGTTGTTTGAAGAGGAACTTGGCATCTGGATTGGAGGAAGATTCTGTGGTATACAGATGATACAAACTGGCTTGCTGGAAATGAAAAGTCCATTTATTCTAGACTTCCAAATTTGTTGTATATAACACTTCCTCATAGTATTATATAAAAATATAATAAGACAATTTTGGTGTAGTGATGTAGGATAAACACTGGACTTCTAACCACGGATCTGTGGTTCAAACTCCCCAGGTGCTCTTCAGAAACCACATGCAGGGTCGTTATGAGTTGGAACCAATTTGACGGCACTTAACAGCAACATGATAACAGATTATGTCTAATCCGTTATAATTTTTATGTTGCTTGGTTCTGTTTTAATGTCATCCATTATGTCTATTAATCATATTATTTGCATATTCTATTTTCCCTTTGTAAATTTACCAGTAGTTCATCGATTTTGTTAATCCAATTAAAGAAGAAATGTCTACATTCATTTATTCTTTCTTTTGTTTTTGCCTTCTATTTCATTCATTCCTGCTCTAATCTTTATTATTTCCTTCCTTTTGGAGGCTCAGACTTTTTTGTGTGTTGTTCATTTTATATGTGTTGGAATTGGATAAAGGTGTTGATTTTGATTCTTTCTTCCTCTTTTTGATGTGTGTGTTTACTGCTGTAAATTGATCTCTAGGCACTAATTTTACTGTGTCCCAAAGTATTTGGTAAATTGTGTTTTATTCTTGTTTGAATCTAGGATATTACGGTAATTTGTAAAACAATTTCGAATTTGTAACTATGAATGAAAGAAATTGTATATTTTTCCATACACACAATTTTTAACATATTTAAAACTCTGTAGAAATCCAGTTCATGAATTAGAGAGACAGCATGTGCTTGTTCTCATTCTCAGAATACACTGGAAAATGTCCTGTCCTTGTAAAACAATGAACACTTTGATAACGCTCAAAAATCTTTATAATTCATGCTTATAAATGGGAGAAAATGCAAGTACGTTTTTCATTAGCACATTCTTAGGTCGTGCCAAATTTTTAGTACAAAGTTATTTCTTTAAATAGGTAAAACATTTTAGAATTCATCTGAAGTGATTAGAAAAATCATTTCCTTCATACACTTTTTAAAAAATATAAAATATATC
>NW_006408716.1:3205092-3205905 GCF_000296735.1 Chrysochloris asiatica | reverse complement strand
GTAAGGATTTATACCCTCGGAAACCCTGTACAGGGTCGCTATGGGTCGGAACCGACTCAACGGCACGTAACAACAACAACAACCAAAGGGCACATTCTGCAAGTCTGTCTCCTGGCGGCCAGCTCTCAGTCTCTCTCTTTCCATGAATCTAAGTCCTCAGCTGCTCCTTCTCTCCATGTCCCCATCTCTGACTCCATCTCTGGTGTTGCTGCTTCTCTGGATAAGGGACCACATTCCATTTGTGCTCTTCTCCCTTGATGGTCCTAGGGTCCTCCGTTTCTGGACTGTAAGATTAACTACTCCCCTGTTTTTGTTACAAAACTTCTACCTTTACTATTGTGACAGTTGCAATTAGTCATGATGACAATTACTCACTACTGAATCATAAGAATCTTATCCCCACCTCTTTACCATACTCATCTAGACAAAATGAAAACTATTCAGTGGGAACTCTAGCTTGCCCCACACACTCTTAAAATAAACTCCCTGTTGAAACCTTGTAAGCCAGTCATGTTGTGTCTTTATAGCCTCCTCATTTTCAACAGCCAAGTCCTAAGTTGCCCATCCCTATCTACCCTGTGTACAGAGGGGATAGCATTGCTACTTGATGTGATGGCTCCTTCCTTCGCTGTTGTTATTTAGAGTTATTACCTACATGAGTATAGGTCAAGTTCATCAAATTGTAGCAATGTACCTCATTTCCTTTATCAAAAACTGTGGGTTTGTGTTTTGTTTTGTTTTAATCTTCCTCTAGTTATGTTCTAAGGAGCTCTAGTAGCATAGTGGTTATGAATCGGGCTGCGAACCTTAAGG
>NW_006408716.1:3198510-3200047 GCF_000296735.1 Chrysochloris asiatica | reverse complement strand
TGCTCTTCATCATATTTCAATATTCAATACTCTGGTGCAAACAGAGAGTGTTCCTAGTGTTATTCATACAGTTTTCAGTAAATAAATATTTAGAAATAGTCTGTCTCTCCATCCTAGTCTGTCTTAGTTAGGAAGCTCAACTGAAACGTGTCTACCATGGTTGACCCTGCTTGTATTTAAAATACCATTGGTATAACTTCCAGAATCACAGCAACGCACAAGCCACCACCGTATGACAAACTGACAGAGGAGTGGTGGCAGGCTGTGGTAGATGTCCTAAAAGATATTATTGAAAGTTCCCAGAAAATTTCCCACAACCCATTATTGCTTCTAGAGCTACAACTAGAGCTTTGTGTCAAGGAGCCACTAAAAGGAAGTAAAAATTACGACCTAGGAAGAGGCATACTGCACCCCCAAAAAGAACTGCTCAATTTTTCTAAAATGTACAAACAGAGTCCCAGAGAATATGTGTGGAAATATCTCTTAAGGATGTGGGGTAATACTTCAAGGAACATAAAATTAAATCTCTCTGGGCTTATTGATTTTGGCCCATTAAGCACGTGTTCTTCATTGAGTGCTTCAGCATGAGCGATAAAGGAAAGATCTAGTAGTTTCTTTGGTAGTTTCACTGAAGCATGCATTCCATAGTTATTGTTGTTGTTGGTAAGTGCCATCGAGTTGGTTCCAACCCATAGCAACTCTGGATAGGGCTTCCAAGGAGGGACTGGTGAGCTTGAACTGCCAACCTTGTGGTTCAAACCAACTTTGCAGTCCACTGCATTAACCCACAGCACCACACAGTACCCTACAATAAATCAAATTGAAGTACCACACCTGTCTTGGTGTGGTAGTAGAGGAAGGTATCCAAAGGTTTTGGGAAATTGGCATGTTAGAGTGGATTTATCAGGCTAGAACCATTAACCCTCACGAGGAGTACCCAGATAACACAGCTTTTACCACAACAGTGAAGAACAAATTTGTGAAGTGAACTGCAGCATACTTGAAGACTGTTGTGAATCCTTTGTGTGTATAAGTCAGATTGGACAGTGGAAACTACCCTTATTGAATTAAGACACCTAACTACAATGAGGTTGATTGAACTCCATAATGGTAGTGGTCAAGTGGAAGCATTTAATCAACAAAAACAAGGCTAGCCCGATTACTGTATGGAGAACAGTGTCAAAGTCGTAATGAGACTAGTCTGATTCACGTGGACTATGGCATTGGCTACATAGACAGGGTGTCCCGAGGAGTGAAATTGATGGGAAGCCTGAATATTTACTTGATTTGTACAAGAAGAAGAATTTTAGTTCTTGTTGAATAATAGTTCAACAAGAATCACCAGAATAGAGTCATGGCCCCTCAATTATTTCACAGAATTGAACTATTTTAGAGACCCAGAACCCCTTGAATAAAGGGGAGGCTTAGGATCTCTGAGGAAGGATCCCACTGCACAACCAAAATTGTATACTGTTAATATTTTTTCCCATTCTTCCACAAAGAGAAGAAGTAGGAGTGATTGTTCATTGGGGGAAAG
>NW_006408716.1:3150187-3197785 GCF_000296735.1 Chrysochloris asiatica | reverse complement strand
CCCTAATTCAAGGAGACTCAAAATAGCACTGTGGCCAACCAGTCAGACTGGGAGTGTACGGAGGTAAAGGTATTAGGCTTAGCACAAATCCATCAAGATTCCAGTGGGTCTTTGAACCAATCCTATCATGATGACCCCAATTTCAGAATGCATAATTAGAATAGACATATCCTGAAACAAAGAACACTCACCTTGGATCCCTGCCATGTAGAATCAGTGCATTAGAACTGCCTATAGCTAGGGAAATAGTCAACCAAAAGCAGTAGCACATTCCAGGAGGGATTGCAGAGATGAGTGCCACCATTAAGAACTTGAAGGATGCGGGGTTGGTGATTCCAACCCCTTAGTTCACCTATTTGGCCTGTGTGAAAAACAAACAAACAAACAACAAAAACAAAACAGATGTTAGAGAATGACATGGATCATTCTAAATTTAAACAGTTTGTGACTCCAATCGTAGTTGCTGTTCCAGATGTGGTTTCATTGCACAAACAAATGAATACAAAGCCTGGTACCTGGGATGCAGTTATTCATCTGAGCAATGCCTTATTATCAATTCTGGTTTTGAAGGATCATTAAAAGCAGTTTGTCTTCAGTTGACAAGGTCAACAATATACCGTCATTGTCCTACCATTGAGGTATAACAATTTTCCAACTCTATTTCATAATTTAGTTTACAGGGACCATGATCCTCTTTCCCTTCCACAAGACATCACACACTAATCCATTACACTGATGACATTATGCTGATTAAACCTATTAAAGAATAATTATCAATGACTCTAGATTTAATGGTAAAACATCTGCGTGCTAGAGGGGGGGAAACTAACCCAACAAATATTCAGGAGCCTTCTATCTCAGTGAAATTTCTGGGGCTCCAGGAGTGTGGGGTATGTTGAAATATTCCTACTAAAGTGAAGGATAAGTTATTGTTTCTTGCTCCTCCCACAACTAGACGGGAGACACTCTTCCTGGTGGGCTTCTTTGGATTTGGGAGGTTGCATATCCTTTATTTGGGTTTGCCACTCCAGCCTACTTACTGATTGACTCAAAAGGTAGTAGTTTTCAGTAGGGCCCAGGATACCAAAAGGTTCAGATCCTCATGAGCATAAATGCAAAATTTCTCAACAAAATTCTATTCATTAGAATCCAACAATTCTTTTTTTTTTTTAAATGATAACAAATTATGACCAAGTATAATTCATACACAAGGATGGTTAAACATTTTTTTCAATGATTAATGTAATCCTACACATAAATAAAATAAAGGTAAGAACCCCATGATCATATTGATTGAGGCAAGGTAAAAGGGAGGAATGCAAGAATTAAAGGCAACAGAAGTAAATACAATCCTGCAAATATGGGGATCTATGTGTAGATATATTGATAGATACTCAGGCTTAACAGATGTGGGAGGGAAAGTGGGTGCTGCCCACAGATGTATATAAGTTTGACAGAGGATATTTGCACATGAGAATTTACTTTTGCTGCAAATGTATCCCTGAACATGTTAGAACATTCAAGGAGAAACAATATGAAAACGTATTGTTGTTAAGTGCTATTGAGTTAGTTCTGACTCAGCAACACTGTGTAGGGTTTTCTGAGGAGCAGCTGGTAGGTTTGAACTATTGACCTTGTTGTTCGCAGTCCATATGATCCTACAGAGCCATACTAGGAGTATTAGACATAACCAAACACTTTGAGAAAATGATTCACTGGTCCTGGGGGATCAGGAACGTGGTCTTGGGAAACACAAAGTACGATTAGCACAACATAGTTTACAAAGACAATTTTCTACATCTTATTTGGTGAGTAATGTTGGGGGTTCTTAAAAACTCATTAGCCGCTATCTGAGGTGCAACTATTGGTATCTCCCTATTAAGAAGAAAAAAGAATAAAGAGAATCCAAGATGCTTAGAATCAATTAGCCCAATGAACCAATGCATGACATAAACATCAATCTCCACAATCCTGAGACCAGGAGAGCTACATGAAGCTCACCTACCACTACCAATGGGTTTAAAAGGGATCACATTAAGCGGTCCTGGTTAGAGTGGGAAAAAATGTGGAAGAAAACTCAGAATCATGAAACACACCAGGCTTACTAGTTGGATAGATTTTGATGTAACCCTTGAGGTCATGACCCTTAGTCAGTCCACTGGTCTAGAAATTAAGTCATCCGCATGAGACATGAAAATTGAGACATTTTCAGCTGAACAATAGACAGAACTATAAGGACAATGATAACACTAGAAAGATACACACAACTTAAAATAACCAACCATTTGAGATCAAAAGGGCAGTTTTTACCCAGGGAATTCAGAAGTGTTGGGAAAGAGGGAGAAATGGAGGTGGGAACCACAGTGAGGCAGTGGGATAAATGGTGTTACATTGTAAGGATTGCAATCAATGACATGAAACAAAATGCACATGGATTGTTGAGTGGAAAATGGATCTGCACTGCAAACCTCCATTCAATTTACAAGAAATTTACAAGAAACCTTCATTCAATTTACAAGAAAAAAGAGAGAGAAAGATGAACACATTGAAGATTTTTAATAACTACTGCACTTAGAAATTGATTGAGCATGTAATAAGAACCATTGATAATTACTGGTGATTGAAATGTGCAATTTGGGGAAAGAAAATAAGAAGGATAGGCATTGGAAAATATGGTCTTGGTGACAGAAATTATCTCAGAGATCACATGATAGAATTTTGTAAGAACAATGACATTTTCATTGCAAATTCCACTTTTTAACAACATAAACAGTGATTAGATCTCGCCAGATGGAATGCACAGGAGTGAAACTGATTACATTTATGGAAAGATGATGGAGAAGCTCTATATGATCAGACAGATTCTGTTAGGGGCCAACTGTGGAGCAGACTATCAATTGCTCATATGAAAGTTCATTTTGAAGCAAAGCAAAATTCAAACAAATACTCAAGTGCCAAAGTAATACTTTAAATATATCCTACCTGGATTTAGAGACCATCTCAAGAATAGATTTGATGCATTGAACACCAATGACCGATGTCCAGAGGAGTTGTGGGATGACATCAGACATCATACATGAAAAAAGCAAAAGTCATTAAAAAGACAGAAAAGAAAGAAAATGTCAAAGCAGATGATGAAGAGATTCTGAAACTTGCTCTTGAATGTAGAGTAGATAAAGCTATTGGAAGAAATGATGAAGTAAGATTTGGACACAGGATTTCAAAGATGAGTTTAAGAAGATGGAATGTGTGAAGTCCTAGAGTAAAAAATCCAAAAGGACAACATACTCAACATTTCTTAAGCTGAAAGAACTGAAGAAAAATTCAAGCCTTGAATCTTACTATCGAATAATTCTATGGGTGAAATATTGAACTATGCAGTAAATATCAAAGGAAGATGGAAGAAATGCAGTGTCCTGGTGTGGTGCTGTAGGATAAGCACTAGATCGCAAGGTTGGTTTGAACCACAAGGTCAGCTCTTCAGACTCACCAGCTGCTCCTTGGAAACCCCACACAGGATTGCTATGAGTTGGAACCCACTCAATGGCACTTAACAACAATAATATACCAGAAATAATTATTGGTTGATATTCAACCATTTCTGGAGATAGCATATGATCTAGAACTAATGGTACTGAAGGGAGAAATCCAAATTGCAAATGAATTGTTTAACAAGAAAGAAGATTCCAGGAATTGATGAACTCCCAATGACTTCAATTAGCAGATGCATTACTGAAAGCACTCACTCATCTATGCCACAGTTGTGTTCATTACAGCACTATCCACAATAGTGACTAGCAAAAAGATGGAAGCAACCTAAGTGCCCATCAACATATCACTGAATAAACAAAATGTAATGCATATATACAATGGAATAATATGCAATCATAAATTTAAAAAAATGAGTTCCTGAATCATCTGCAATATAGCTGAATCTACAGGGCATTATGCTAAACAGAATAAGTCATTCACCAAATGCCAAATATTGTATGATCTCATGTTTATGAAATGACAATAAGAGCTATACAAGATACCAATGTGTATTGGAGGTTATCAGGGATGGGGGTAGGGATCAGTCACTATTTTTTTATGGTGACAGGAAATATAGCACTAAATTTGGGTGATTTGCTCAGCCTGACTAGTGTTTTGTTCATTAGGTT
Source organism: Chrysochloris asiatica (assembly GCF_000296735.1). Classification (NCBI taxonomy): domain Eukaryota; kingdom Metazoa; phylum Chordata; class Mammalia; order Afrosoricida; family Chrysochloridae; genus Chrysochloris; species Chrysochloris asiatica. Next base: position 3,193,625 of record NW_006408716.1, on the reverse strand, counting down.
GTTCCTAAACTGTTCATAAATTTTTTTAAAGTGAATATAAATTATATATGAAATATATATAGCTTCCTATATTTAAATATATTTAGATATTTGTATACTGGACGTGAACCCTAAGGCCTGTGGTTTGGCAGTTCAAGCCCACCAATTGCTCCTCAGAATCACTATATAGTGTGGCTGTGAGTTAGAACCAATTCGAGGGCACTTGACAACAACAAATAATAATTTCATAACAACATCAACCAAAATATTTAGACAGAGATAGACTATAAATGAAATAAGAGCTACAGATGTGGCTAGTTCTTAGATAGAACCAATTCCTCTAAACAACTGAGTTTTCTTGGCTCAAATCAGTCAATTGGCAAAAGGTAGTTCCTAAGTTCATATTCTATATACTGAGTAGATCTGGGATCTTGAAAACTTGAGAGCAGCAATCTATTTGGATAAAAAGAGAATGAAGAAAATACAATAATTAAAGAGGGACGTGGACTAATTAATTATCTCCTTGAATCACAGCCTCCTTGCCCTTTACACTAGAAGAATTAGGCAGTGCCTGGTTTCTTCTACTGAACGTTCTGAGCAGGGTCACAATAGACCCATCCCGATTTAAAAGGAAAAATGTGGAATAGAACTTCCAATCATCAAATAACCCTAATTTACTGAACCCATGGTGATTGGAGGAATCCTAAAGCTATTGCCTTGAAATACTTTTTCAATCTTGAGCAAAAACTGTCCCCTGAAAGCACCTTTTAATTAAATAGCAGGTTAACACAAAAGTAAAGAATCTCACCCTGGAGAACTACATTCATTTAAAAATTACCCATATGAGACTAAATGGAGAGCAGTTACTCTAAAACATAAATGAGAAATTTAGGGGACCGTGAGACTAAATTAATGGGGGTGGAGCAACTAGAATGGAAATAAGGAGACTGCTGACAAAATTGAATACTGTAACCAGTGTTACTGAACACTGTGCATAGACATTGTTGGAGAACTGTATGCTTTCACCAAAAATAAATAAAATAATATTTTAAAACTACATACCACCGTTCACTCTGGATTCAGTCCCTCCTTAAATTCCCCATGTGGCCACTTAGCAGCGTCAGACTTGTCCTGTTTTCAGTAACTACAAGCGTCACATTAATTTTGTTTAAGTATGTGCAGAAGAATTAGATCTTCACCCTACTGTTCATTGTATGATCTTGGATAAGTTGCTTAAATAACCATAGTGGTGGTGTGTGAAATAAACTTTTTTATATAGAAAGCATTTAGAACGGTGTCCTTCGTACGGTAAGAAACCCCCAAGTGTAAGAATTGTTACTATAAGTAGTTATCGTATTAGTGGCAGTAGAAATAGTAGTTGTTAAGTGACGTCGAGTAGGTGCCGACCAATAGTGAGTCTATATAGGGTTCCTGAAGAGTAGCTGGTGAGCTTGAACCGCTGACATAGTGGTTCAAACCGACTCCGCAGTTCAGCGCATTAACCCAATCCCCTTGCCAGGACTCCAGTAGTAGTCCAACTGCTTTTACAGTTTTCTGGTGTGGCATTGTGGGTTAATGCGCCGGACTGCAAAGCCGTTTGAACTGCAAGGTCAAACTCACCAACTGCTCCTCAGAAACCCTATACAGGGTCGTTATGGGTCGGAACTGACTTGACAGCACTTATTAACAACAACAATTATGAACCAAGCAGAGCAAAGAGAACCTTTGTTGTTGTTAAGTGCTATCTAGTCTGTATAGTGTTTCTGAGACTTTAAATCTTTGTCCAGACAGAAAGCCTCATCTTTGTCCCACGGAGAAACATGGGCTCGAACCACAGACCTTGTGTTATATAGTCCAGTGCTTATTCTGTGGAGCCACCACATTCCCAGAGAGAACCTATGTCCCCAGCATTTCCTGAGGATCCTTTGGTCTGCCCAGTTTTCCTGAACATTTTCTAGGATCCCAAAGGTGGGACATCTTGATTGCCTCAAGTTGCTAGGAGCCTACACCTGGAGCCTGGTGGAGTTAGTCTTAAAGGGCTGGGAAATGTGGAGCCCTCTCCGGAAGTGGGAAACAGAATGGATCCTGGGGAGCCATAGACAAGCCCTGTAAGAGAAACACTCAATTGTCAAGTCTCAGGGTCAGTTTCACCCACTTGGGGCGCCTCCTCACCTCTTTGAAAGACTGAGCTGGAGTCTATCTTATCTGGAACAAGAGACTGTCTCATATTCTACTTCTTGTTGTTAAGTGCCGTGGAGTCGGTTCCGACCCATAGCGACCCTGAACAGGGTTTCCGAGGCTGTAAATCTTTACGGGAGCAGAAAGCCTCATCTTTCTCCCGTGGAACAGCTGGTAGTTTCGAACTGCTGACCTTGAGGTTCGCAGCCCAATTCGTAACCTCTACTCTACCAGAGCTCCTAGGTACCTGCAAAACACATCACTGCCTCTTTTTTACTTTAACCTAGAACCTTCCCATAATTAGGCATCTGAGCTCTCTTCTGAGATCACACATCCCCCTGCAGGGTTTCCCTCTTGGATGTGAAAGGAACCTACTACAGGTAACTGTGTGTCCTGGACCCAGACAGAGTCTTCCCAACTCCAGGATGTCATTATGGTAGGCAGTCTGCAGGGATTGCCACTTTCCAGGAAACAATTGGTTTATGCAATCTGCACCCCATAAATCCTTTTCCTACATTGTGAAGAAAGAAAAAAAAAAAAAAAACTGTAAATGATACATGTTGTTTCTTGGTCTCAATAAAACATGGACTCTCTTGTATATAATGAATTGCTAATTGAAAGTATGATGAATTATAGCTGCCTGTAATTCATTTAGTAAGAGACATCAGTGAAATATGACTCTGAGAGTCCTTCTCCAGACCTAGTTTTTGTCTCAGGAAGTAGACACAGAATTGGATTTCATGCGAGTTACTTCTTGACTTGCCATGTTTTGAACATTACAGATTGCTGGGGTGGGGTGGAGTGGGGGGGAGGTGTGGGTGGCAGCATAATAAAAGGATGGCCCCACTGGGGACAGTATCTGGCATTGTAGTTATCCACTTTTCCCCTTACAAGAATAAGTGTCTCTGCTGTTCTGAAAGAGTCATCAGTACCGGGCTGCTCTTGGCAGAGAGTGGAGTATTCACCTCATGTCCAAGCATGGAATGTTCACATGGGCTATCTAGTAGAGACAGAGAAGGTAGGATTGATGGGATCTTTTCTGGATAGCAGGTTGAAATGGAGGATGTTTAGTCCCAGAGTCTGAGCTATGTGAAGGGCCTTTATGTCCTTTAAGATGGACTCCAGAAAATGGAACAAATATTCATAAAGACAATTTCTAAGTATGTGGGATTGACCTCTAAGAGTCTGTAAATTCGTTTCATCACTTCACAAAGGGTCCTCAGAGGGATTTTAAAAAAACAGCAACACCTAGTTGTTGTCAAGTCTGATTCATGGCAACTAAAGTGTGTCAGAGTCAAGGTGTGATCATAGGGCTTTCAACAGCTGATTTTTCAGAAGTAGATCTCCAGGTCTTTCCTCCACCTCTGTGTGAACTCAACACTCTAACCTGTTGGTCAGCAGCTGAGTGTGTTAACCATTTACACCGTCCACCGGCTCCTCAAAGGAAAACCAACTCAGTATCCTGAGGACTCCCTGCCTCTGACCAGACAATCTCTAAAGTCAAACAATCACTTCCCTAACAGCCTTCTTTAGTTTCAGAGCTTCCAAACAGGAAAATATACCAAGGAGCATAAAAAGAACTAATTTTCTACATAGTTTTGTTGTTGTTGTTGTTGTTAAGTGCCGTCGAGTCGGTTCCGACCCATAGCGACCCTGTACAGGGTTTCCGAGGGTGTAAATATTTACGGGAGTAGAAAGCTTCATCTTTCTCCCGCGGAGCGGCTGGTAGTTTCGAACCGCTGACCTTAAGGTTCACAGCCCGATTTGTAACCACTACGCTACCAGAGCTAAACTACTAAACATAGTTTATCAATGGCAATATAATTAAATTTTCCTTTTGATTTTTCAAGTCATCAATAACTTTCTTTACCTCATGTTGCTTTGTTGCTGCTGTTGTTAAGTGCCGTCGAGTCGATTTTGACCCATAGCGACCCTGTATAGGGTTTCCAAGGAGCAGCTGGTGAGCTTGAACCGCCGACCTTGCAATTCAAATGGCTTTGCAGTCTGGCGCATTAACTGACAGCGCCACACCAGGACTCCATGTTGCCTTAATGTTGATTATTTCCTTAATTTGTGAAGCATCTCCTATGGTCCATGAGCCACGTTCTCCCCATGATCACCCTTCACTGTTCTGAGGCCCCTTCTGGTCCTCATGCCTTCCTCCCATCCACACAACTTGCTCCTCATTCACACTCAGCACTCCTATTTCCAATATCCCTATCTCTTCCTGCTCATCTTGATATTGTCTGCTCTGACCTCACCCCTTCCTCTCCTTCCATTCTTAACAGTCCTTCTACCAACATCCTCCTCCCTATTCCCATCTTGGATTCTCTTGCTGTCTTGTTCAACCTCATATCTTGTTCAGCCTCATACTTATTCTCTATGGAGTAGCTTCCCTGGATGCCTGGTAATGGTTGTGTGCCGTGGAGTTGCCTCTGACTCATAGAGACCCTGGATAGGGTTTCCGAAGCTGAAAATATTTACGGGAGCAGAAAGCCTCATTTTTCTCCTACAGAACAGCTGATAGTTTCGAACTGCTGACCTTGAGGTTAACAGCCTGACTCATAACCACTTCACTACCAGAGCTTCTTCCCTGGACAACAGTTGTTGTTGTTATGTGCTTTTGAGTCATTTCTGACCCATAGCGACTCTGTATAGGGTTTCTGAGGAGCAGCTGGTGAGTTTGAAATGCCAAACAGTTTTGCAGTCTGGTGCTTTAACCCACAGCGCCAAACCAGGACTCCTCCTGGACTCTTAGATGCCCCTATATCACCTCACAGAAGTGTTTTTTGTCGCTGTCTTTGTCTCATTAAAGATAAGATTAACCCAAAGCCTCCTCTATCTAGAGAGAGAAACACGTAAAGCTTGGAGACTAGGTGATATGCCATTAACAGGAGAACTATGTAAGTAAATGTTGTTGTTGTTATGTGCCGTGGAATAGGTTTCTACTCATAGCGACCCTGTACAGGGTTTCCGAGGCTGTAAATCCTTATGGGAGCAGAACGTCTCATCTTTCTCCAGTGGAACAGCTGGTAGCTTTGAACTGCTGACCTTGCGGTTCACAGCCCGATTTGTAACCACTATGCTACTAGAGCTCCTTATGTAAGTAAATACACAGCATTTAAACCTATGAGAGAATGCCCCAGGGCATTTGTGGATGCAAGAGGATAACCTGAATGGTTCTTGTCTCCTACATCTACAGGGGACTCTCCAAATGTTGAGAGGCAGATAAAAACGCCTGTGTCATCCTTCAATATCATTATATTCCTCACAGAAACCCTAGATGCTGAAAGAACCAGACATTTCTCATTGGGGAAGAACAACCCCAAGGATTCTTTTCTTGGACTCATTTTGAGAGAAACTGATGACCTGTTGCCTTTACTGCCTTCTTAAGAAGAGAAGCATTTCAATCATCAATAATCACAGTTCACATAAGCTACAAAAATGATATCTTCACCATGAAAATTTTTGAGCAAGATGAAAAATATAAGTACAAAAAATGCAAGTTGAAATGATAAAGAGTTTGATCGGGCAGTGTTTCGTTCTGCTGTGCATAAGGTGGCTATGGGTCGGTACCAACTCAATGGCACCTAACAACAACAACAAAGTTCAAAAAATGTCCTGATGAACATGTTGCTGGAGGACAGTTGGAACTTAAAGGTTGGCAGTTCAAACTCACCAACCACTCCTCAGAAACCCTATACAGGATCGCTCTGTGTCTGAATCAACTCTACAGCACTTAACAATAACAGTAGCAATTCAAAATGATGGCTTGCAGCAGCTAGACAGTACAGCATCTTACAACCTCTCCCCAGTATGCAAATGAGAACAGAACAAAAGTGGTGATGGTGGTTATGTGCTGTGGAGTCGGTTCCAACTCATAGTGACCTTGTATGGGCTTTCTGAGGCTGTAAATCTTTTATGGGAACAGAAAGTCTCATCTTTTTCCTGGTATTTTCAAACTGCTGACCTTGACTTTAGCAGCCCAATTCATAAACGAAGCCATACAGAACCAAGAATGACGCTGGTTCACAGCCCAGTGGGTGAGGTGGAGGTGGGCTAATGAATGAAGACTCTATATTATTTTGATTTCTCTGACATGGAGAATTGCAGATCTGAGCTATATGAAATGATTGTCGCCAGTTTTAGTTGTTTCTCCTACTGAGGAATATATGGCATTTTTAATAGCCTCATATGCACATGAGAGTTGATATAGATAAAGCTTACCTGAAGAAATTCTACTCAAGTTTTCACCAAAGGAAAACCCCACTTTAATGTCATAAAGATAAGTCACCTTCAGAAATGTAGGGAGAAAATGAGTCCTTTCTCTGCCATTTGTTACTTGATTCAGAGAGCTGAGTGCAACTGGAAAACTGGGAAACAATCCAACTCTTTCCACAGAAATCAGTGCTCTGTAACTGAAGCTGAGCACGGCTCCAAATTTTCTTCACTCAGACTGGCAGTTTTATTATGCAGGTGAAAATGTAAATTCTAAATCGATATTGAACAAAATTCAGACTAAAGAAAACTATTGTTGCTAGTGCATTCTGGGAAATGGAGTCATTACTAGTATAATTGAAGCACTGTAATAAGGAATAGGGGAGTCATTGTAAGGCTCTGTGGGTTAACGCACTGGACTGCAAAGTCAGTTTGATCCTCAACATCCACGGTTAAAGCTCACCAGCCACTCCTCAGAAACCCTATGCAGGGTCGCTATGGGTAGGAACAGACTCAACGGTCCTTAACAACAACAACAGTAAGGAATAGGATTCCAAGGACACTATTAACAAAGCTTAATGAAACTGTGGAGTCCTAGCGTGGCGCTCCTAAACACGAGGTCAGAGGCTGTGATAGTTAAGGTTTTTTGTCAACTTGACTGGGCCAAGGTTCTCAGTGATTTGGCGGTCGAGATGTGTTGATGGCCCATGATGAAATCTAACATAATGTAATCAGGTATCAGATGAGGTCTGCTTTGCAGAGCTAATTAATTGAAAGGAAGTTTCTTCATGGGCGTGGCCTACTTCTAATACATTGGCCTCTCAGGCAAACCTTGTTTGCTCCTTTCTGGGTCTAGATCTTGTATCTTGTTTATCCTCCAACCTTTAGACTTGAGCCAGTGGCCTGCTCTAATAATTTGCCAGACCTGCTGGGAGTTCTCAGTAGTGTGCCTTTTTACCTGTACGACCTCCCTACCTGCCATCTGCCCTGCAGCTACCTGAGTCAGAAGCCTCCAGTCTGACATCAAACCCATGGACTTGGGGCTTGTCCATCTCTCAACTGTGTGAGCCATTCCTTTGATATAAACCTTTCTTTATGTATACATATAGAAGCTTCACTGATTTTGCTTCTCTTGAGAACCCAGCCTAAGACAGTTCAAACCCATTATCCACTCCTTGGATACCCTGTGTAGGTAGGGTCACTGTGAGTCAGAACCGACTCAATGGCACTTAATAACAACAATGAAATTGTTGTTTTTATTACATCATTGTATAAGGCTCTTGGGTTACAAAAAGAAAATTCATTCAGTATAAACTAAGAAGTAACAAGTAAAAATATTGACACAAGCATCGCAACCTCATCTCATGCATAGATCTGAGAAGCAGGTTCACGAATCCACTTCTCACTCAAGTGTTAATGTTGTTGTCAAGTGCTGTCAAGTTGGTTCCGACCCAACAGTGACCTTATATAGGGTTTCTGAGGAGCAGCTGGTGAGCTTGAACCACCGATCTCACGGGTCAAACCTACTTTGCAGTCCAGCTCCTTAACCCAGAGCAGCACACTAGAACTTCTCCCACTCAAGTGTAATCCATTAAATCAGCAAGTCCTTCCCCTCATCTGTTCTGCAGAGTTTACTACTATTAAATGTAACTTGGGTTATATTCAGAGCTGAAGGATTACATAAAGAAGTTACAGTTTTCAGGAATCACTGCCCCCTATAGTCTCTCTGACTCTGCTTCTGGGAATATAACCTCTCAATATGAAATGACCCTCTAGCCAACCATTTGTTTGCTTCAAACACATTTGCTTAGTGGAATTTGTCTTCAGTCTTATGGGGCAATGGGATATGGGTACAATAAAGAGAACAACACTGTTGTCATCTCAAAGATTATCTCCTATTGTATAAACTAAAGTTCAGAAAAGACACTAGTAGAGTTCTTGCCTTTCATGCAGGAGATCCAGGTTTAATCCCCGACCAGTGCAATTTATGCACAGAACCAGAGATCTACATCTGCAAATCAACCAGTGAAAACTCTATGGAGCACAATGGCCCAAAACGCAATTGATAATGAAGATGGCTTAGAACTGCCTAGTGTCCCATTCTGTTGTACATGGCTGTCAGGTGCCAACTTCATGACACCTAATGAGAAGTGCGTAATATAGAAACAAAAGATGAGAACAGAAATGTACTCACTTAATCTGGGAATGGTGGCTGATTAAGCAGCTGAAGGAAATAAATTGTGTTGACTGCAGGGTTATGTAATGTCTATTCTTGTTTTGATCTCAGTAGCCCTTGTGGCAAGTTCTATCAGCAATGAAGAAGAAAGGTTAAAAGAACCTGAAATAAGAAGATAAATGAGAAAGATATAATATAAAGGGAATTATGAAAGCAGGCTTTGCTTTTCTATAAGGGGTGTGTTGTCTGTGAAAAATAAAAAGAATCTGAGATAAGAAAATAAATGATATAAGTATAATATAAAACAATTATTTAAACTAAGGGTCTTGCTACTGAGAGCCTCATTAAGGTCTGTAATTTGCTCCAGCAACATAGCCAGCCCTAGGGGAGACCATGCAACATCAGTAATGATCGCAATAGTACATTATTAGGTCATGCTACAGAAGTCAAATTCTCTCCAAATGCAGTGAGGGATTTAACCCTTTAACCAGGACATGGGAAGTGACACTAATGAAAGGTGTGTGTGATCACCAGCAGGGATGAAACCGTTTCAGATCTTGGAGGGGCTGCATAGGTCTTGCACTGGACAAATTAAGTGGATCCCATGGAGAGAAAGAAGATGGGGTGATTTGGGAACCTCTTTCCTACAGTATTTGTAGTTGGAATCACTCTTTAAGTGGATCCCCATAATGGTATGTCCGTGTTGTTATTGCTGTTAAGTGCCATTGAGTTAGTTCAGACTCAGTGACCCAGTATAGGGTTTCCAAGGAGAAGCTGGTGGTTTGGAACTGTCAACCTTGTGGTTCACAGTCCAGTGCTGATCCTACAGTACCACACCAGAAGTCTATAGGATCCCAAAATGCAGTGAGGAGGATTGTCTTCCTTGTATAAATGAATGAGGGACCTCCAGTACGTATGCTTCTTGGAGGTGGAAATCAATTTTGATCTTGTGTACAAACTCTTAAACCCATTCTCCATCTTCTTGGAGATATCAGGTATACAAAAGAGCCCAGCAGAGAGATAGCTGTACCTTGCTGCTCCAGTCTCAGACATTCCGTTGCTGTTTCATTTAGGCCACTGAGAACCCTCTAATTTCATGTTTGGTCATATGGATTTTCCAAAACTGTTGATAATGTTACAAGTGAAAGAAAACAGTACTCTCTAGAAGGGAGGAATGCCCCTAATTAATAATTGATAAGAAAACAAAGACTTGGATCCTAGGCAAGTAATAAACAATTCTATCAACAATTTGATTGATCAAGGAAATAGTCTTCCAAAGAACATCCAGAAAAAACAAAGTCCTGTCAACGCATTTATCTGCATAATTTTGTTGTTGTTGTTAAGTGTCCTCAAGTCAATTCTGACTCATAATGACCACATGCACAACAGAATCAAACATTGCCCAGTCCTGTGTCCTCCTCACAATTGTTGTTACATTTGAGCTCATTGTTGCTATCACTTTCTCAATCCATCTCTTGTTGGCACTCTTCCACTTTTTCATTGACCCTCAATTTTACCAAGCATGATAGCCTTCTCTAGGGACAACTTGTCCGAAGAAGGAGAGATGAAATCTTGCCTTCATCATTTCTAAGAACACTCTGGTTGTATTTCTTCAGTCAATCCATGGTGTTTTCAATCTTCTTCACCAAGACCAATATTCAAATGCATCAATTCTTCTACCGTCTTCCTTATTCATTGTCCAATTTTCACATGCATATGAGGCAACTGAAAAATATCATGGTTTGGATCAGGTATACTTTAGTCCTTAAACTGACATCTTTGCTCTTTACACATTAAAGTGGTCTTTTGTAGATTTGTTTAATGCAATACATCCTTTGATTTCTTGAGTGCTGATTGCTGCTCCCGTGAGTGTTGATTGATCCAAATAAAATGAAGTCTTTAACATTGTCAACCTTTTTCTCTATTTATCATGGTATTTAGTGGTCTAGTTGTGAGGATTTTTGTTTTATTTACATTGAGGCACAATTCCTACTGAAACTGTAGTCTTAGATCTTCATCAGTATTGTAATTCCTCTTTGCTTTCATTAATCAAGGTTGTGTCATCTGCATATTGCAGGTTGTTAAAGAGTCTTTCTCCAATCCTGATGCCAAGTTCTTCATATAATCCAGCTATTCAAATTATTGCTCAGCACACATATTGAATAAATATGGCAAAAGGATACAACACTGGAACACACTATTCTTGATTTTTAAATTATCCATTATTACTTTGATCTGTTCTAATGTTCTTGGTCTATGTTCAGGTTCCTTATGAGCACAATTAAGTGTACTGGAATAGTCATTCTTCACAATGTTATCCATAGTTTGTATGATACACACAGTTGAATACCTATGCATAGTCAATAAAGTACACACAAACATCTTTCTGTTATTCTCTACTTTTAGCCAAGATCCATCTTATGTCAACAATGATATCTCTCATTCCATGTCCTCTTCTGAATTGGCTTCAATTTCTGGCCGCTCCCTGTCAATGTACTACTGCAAACATTTTTAAATTCCCTTCACCAAAATTTTGTTTGCATGTTGTATTAATGATATTGTTCACTGATTTGTGCATTTCATTGGGCCATCTTTCTTTGAAATGGGCACAAATACAGACCTATTCCAATCAGATGGCTTAGTAGCTTTTTTCCAAATTTCTTAGAATAAATGAGTGAGGGCATCAGTTTGTGCAAACATTTGCATTTGTATTCTGTCAATTCCTGGATACTTCTTTTTTTCCAATGTCTTCAGTGCACCTTGGACTTCTTCCTTCAGTATTACTGTGTCTTCATCATATGCTTAAAATGGTCGAGCAACAGGCAATTCTATTTGATTCCGTGGCACTGTGTATTTTTGCCATCTTTTGATGCTCTCTGCATCATTCAATATTTTGCTTCAATATTGAAAGTTGAGACTTGAAGTTTTTCTTCAGTTCTTTCAGCATGAGAAATGCTTTGCACATTTTATTATAAGATTTGATTTTGTGTTTTCAATCTGCCCTTTGAAATTTTCTGTTCAGCTTTTACTCCCACATTTCTTCCAACAGCTTTAGTTCCTCTATGTTCAAAAGCAAGTTTCAGAGTCCCTTCTGATATTCATTTTGCGTTCTTCCGGGATGATGGTCTTGCTGTCCTTCCACCAGTATTTGGGTCTTGGTAATCAGTGTCTAATGAAGTAAATCTGTTCTCAAGATAGTCTCTAAAATCATGTGGGATATACTCAAAGTTGTACTTTGGCTCTGTGGACTTGTTTTAACTTTCCTCAGCTTTAGTCTGAACTTGAATATGACCACAGTCTGCCCTGGCCTTGTTTTGGCAAATGATATTGAGCTTCTCCACCATCTCTTCCCACAGATATAATTAATTTTATTCCTGTGTATTCCATCTGGTAAAATTCATGTGTGTAGTCACCACTAACATTGTTTAAAAATGTATTTACAATGAATAAGTTGTTGATCTTGTGAGATTCTATCGTGTGCTCTCTAGCATTGCTTCTTTCACCAAGGCTGTATTTTCCAGTAACTGATGCTTCCCCTTTGTTTTCAATGTTTGAGTTCCAATTACCATACATCTTGACTGCATGTTTGCTCAATTTCAGACAGAATAAGTTAGTAGAACTTGTCCATTTCACCATCACTAGCTTAAGTTGGTATGTAAATTTGAATTTACCACTACTAATTGGTCTTCCTTGTAGGCATATGAATATTATCCTATCAGACAGCATCGTACTTCAAGACAGATCTTGAACATTCTTTTTAATGATGAATGTGATGACATTTCTCTTTAATGTATCATTCCCACCATAGTAAAACACAAGATTCTCTCTTCAAAATAGCCTATACCAGTCAATTTCAGCTCATTAATGCCAAGGATATCTATCTTTATACATTCCACTTCATTTTTGACAACTTCCAAATTTCCTAGATTCACACTCTGTACAGTCCACATTCTAGTTATTAATGGAAGGTTTCAGCTGTTTTTTTATTTTGAATTGTGCACCATCAGCATACAAAATTCCTGAAAGATTTATTCCATCCACATCATAAAGGTCAACTCTACTATGAAGAGTCCTGGAGTGGTGCTATGGGTTAATTCACTAGATTGCAAGATCAGTTTGAACTGCAAGATCGGCAGTTCAAGTTCACCAACTGCTCCTCAGAAATCCTATACATGGTTAGTATGAGTTGGTACTTGTTGGAGACCGCTAAGCACTGAGATGTTGAGGCCCTGTGTCATGGACGAAAATCCTACATGATGGCCCCACTCAGGATGGCTAGCCAGGGACCCTGAGGGCTCAAGGAAGTGACCTCGGGACATCCCGGGTTCATTGGCTTTTACGAACTCACTGTTGGGCTAGCTCTGTATAATTTTCTTTGGTCCTATTATTCATTCTATGCTTTGAACTCCAGTAATTGTAGCTTCTGAGAAAATGGTTTCTTATGTGCCTCTCTTAATGTCTCCACTGTGTTGGCAGTGCGCAAGGTTCTGGGAACAAATCTCTCTGAGGAACAAACTCTGGCCACCTGGCAAGCATGGCAAAACTGTTCTTTATCAAGTTATTCAGTTATGTTTGATATTAATTTAATACATGAGCCATTGATACCCATGGACAAATATTAAAACAAAAGCCACTCCTAAAGCCGAGGCTGTAAAAAGTTCCAAAGGCAAGTTTGCTGGGAGACTCTGGAGACAGTCTGCCCAAGGAATTCACTCAAAGTAGATTGGCAAATTCGGGGTATTGTTCAAGGAACAATAGTGATAGCCTTCTTAAATCATCCTCAGGTGCAAACCATTAACCTAGGTGTCCTCCTTCCTCCTGCAAGCCTACGCCAGGTAGCTGAAACAGCGGGACTCCTTTCAGACCTTTTGAATCCTTTTCACCTTTACCCATTCAATATTAAGAGCTATAGGTATGTTAATTAGCCTGGAGAAACCTTGAGCTGCTGCCTTGGGATTCAAACCTAAAAAGTAATTTATAACAATTTGCATGAATTTCTGGAAAATTAAGGATGTTAGATTATCAAGACAATTTGTGATGTATGTTTTAGAATTTGTTCCTATAGATCATTGTGTCCTGTTTTGAACAATTAATCACATTTCACTTCTGTACCCTGTCTTAATAATCCCCTTCTGCCTTTGTGTAAAGCCCCTCCCTGAAATAAAAAGGGGGTGCAGACTGAAGCCCACATGCATTACTGCCTGCAGGGCTGGCCATGCATTACTGCCTATAGGGGCCACGATGCCTGTAGTCCAGGGTCTGCCCACCAGTTTTGCATCCACTCTAGTTTCAGGGTGTCTCTTTGTCTCTCTCGTTGCGTCTTTGTGTTTACTCTTTTTCTATCTCTGTCACCGCCAGATCTCCCTACTTCATGAACCGAACTCCCCTGTCGAGGCTGGTCCTCGACAGGTACTGACTCAACAGCACTTAGCAGCAACTACTTTGAGGAAACAGCTCTCCACCAGCTGTCTTTTGAGTGCTTTCCAACCTGAGCATCTTAACTTTCAGCACTATTATCTAACAATGCTCTGCTGCTATTCAAAAATCTTTCAGTAGCTGCTATTCAGAAGTGGTCACCTCTCTATCTTCCTAGTCTTCCTTTGTTTGGAAGCTCTGCTGAAATGTGTTTACCATGGATGACTCTGCTGGCATAGCTTCTGGCATCACAGCAACAGGGAAACTACCACAATATGACAAACTGACAGAAAAGGTGAGCCTCATTATATTTACAATAGAAAATTGATAACAACAACAACAACAAAAAACCACACACACACAAAAAAAAAACTGAAGTGGGTTGCAATTTGTAGATGTTCCAACTGAATATGCTAAAGTTAATGTTGAATTCTGCATATTCATTCTCCCAGCTCCTGCCTTCCTTACCCTTCAGGATACAGAAAGTTTTCACTCGTTATATAAATGAAGACAATTCTAAGACTCATCAAAATTCAACAAAAGAAAGATAGCATTCATCAGTAATGTTAATATGTCCCTACCCTGGGAAGAAGGGGGAAGGCATCAATAAAGAAATGGGCTGGTTCAATTACATTCCATAGACTCCCATTGACCTGGAGATGAGAGAGAGAAGAGAAAAATCTTGTTGGTCCAAAGTGTGGTGAGACCTGGGGACACCTGAGACCATGGACAAGAACATAGCCACAGAGGGCTAGAGCTGAGAGTGAAGCATCCAGCTAATATGAAGTGAGGAGAGATCCATAAGAACACCCAAACTTGTAGACAGTATCCATTCAACCTAGATTTGATGGCTTGATGATCAGAACTTGACTAGAGGAAGATATATATATATATATATTTTAATTATAAAGGAAACAAGTGTAAATTGTTACCATTTGATGAACTTGACCTATACTTATGGATGTAATAGCTCAAAATACCATCTGCAAGCCTGCCTCCTGGCCACCAGCCCTCAGTCCCTCTCTTTCTATGATTCAAAAGTCCTCAGCTGTTCCCTCTTTCCATGTCTCCATGTCTCCACTCTTGAGATGGTCCCTAAATTCAGGTGGGGTTTACTCAGTGTCATATTTTGATGCACAAGAAAACCCAAACTTGCCAATAATGCCCATTTGACCTAGTCTTGACTAGCGGAAAATTGATAAAAGGAAATGAAAGAAAATTACTACAATTTGATGAACTTGACATGTACTTATGGATGTAGTAGCTCAAAATGCCAATAAGAAGGAAGGAGTCTTCACATCAAGTATCAATGTTATCCCCTCTATATACAGGGTAGATAGAGACAGGCAACTTGGATATTGGCTACCTAAATGAGGTGGCTGTAAAGGCACAAAGTGACTGGATTACAAATTTTCAAGAGGGAGTATAGTTTAAAAGTGTGTGGGGGAAGACAGAGTCCCCACTGAATAGTATTCTTCTTGTATAGATGGGTCTGATGAAAAGAGATGGGGTAAGATTCTTATGATTCAACAGTGAGTAATTGTTATCATGACTAATTGAGACTGTCTCAACTGTAAAGGTAGAAGATTTATAACAAAAACAGAGGAGTAGTTAATCTTACAGTCCAGAAACAGAGGACCATAGGACCATCAAGGGAGAAGAGCACAAGTGGAATGTGGGACCGTATCCAGAGAAGCAGCAACACCAGATATGGAGGCAGAGATGGGGACATGGAGAGAGGGAGCAGCTGAGGGCACTAGATTCATGGAGACAGAGGGTCTGAGAGCTGGCAGCCAGGAGGTAGGCTTGCAGAATGCGCCCTTTGGTGGTTTAAATTATTATATATGCCTGAGTATTAAAAAAAAAAAAAAAAAAAAAAGAGCTAAAATGAATAGAGAGAAATACTGCTGACTGATGATATATGGAGGGGATTATAATCATTGTAATGAAGAAAAGTATATTATTTATTGAATGTAAAACTGACAATCTGTCCTGTAAACTTTCACACAATTCACAATAAAAACTTTAAAAAATAAATAAAAATTCATACCCTTAGTATTTTTATCTTCTAAGTAATTATTTTTTATTATTCCTACTAATTAATTTTATTAACTATTGCTTATGCAGTAGACTGCTATTCTCAAGGCCAGTGGTTCCAAACCCAACAGTCACTCCTCAGAAGCCTACAGGGTCACAACAAATCAGAATTGACTAGAAGGCACTAAACAACTTCAACTATTCAAAGTATCTGGGTGGGTCTGTGCTACGACAGTGGCCTTGCCACGATCTTGTTAAGTACCTTGAGTTGGTTCCAATTCACAACATCTCTGTATATTGTTTCTGAGGAGCAATTGGTGGACGTCAACTGCCAACCTTGTGGTTTGAAGTTCATTGCTGATCTTACAGCAACACATCAGGAGTCAGTGTCTATTCCAGGGCTGAAATATAAATGCCGAAATTCACAGCTCTGAGTCCATCTCTGAGCCTTAATGTCAATTGCCACTTTTGAGTTCCTCACACAATTCTGACACAATTTGAATATGCAGGTCAATGCCTGTCATTGTGAGAATTCTGGGAGAGCAGAAAGAGATATTTTGCACTCAGGAAAGGTAGTTTCACAGGATCCCATGAAAAGTGCCTGGAGATTTCAACTTGGATGGCTCCTGCTCCTTTTTTTAAATTTTTTTTATTTTTTTACGTTTTTATTGTGAATTATGTGATAGTTTACATGGGATAACATTAGCTTTACATTCATCCTATCTTAATTTGTTTAATTGCCATGGTTACAATCCCCTCCATGCCTCATCAAACATCCAAATGGTACACCCCCACAGGGCTGCTCCCCAGTCCTCAGCACACAGCCCCTCTCCCTCCCTGAGTCCAGAGTCCCCAGCCACTCCATCTCTCCATGTTATCATCTCTGCCTCCATCTCTGGCATCACTGCTTCTCTGGGTAGGGTCCCACACTCTGCTCTTCTTACTTGATGGTCCCAAGGACCTCCACTCTTAAGATGCAAAGTCAACCACTCCCCTCCTTTTGTTACAAAATACCTACCTGTACATTTCCGACCCTCACATTCAGTCCTGATAGCAATCATTCACTATTGTACCACAAGAGTCTTATCCCGATCTCCTTTCATCAACCCCATCCAGACATATTAGAAACCACTCAGTGGAGATTCTACCTTCCTGCGCAAACTCTGGATCTAAGCTCCCTCATGAAAGCTTGTAAGCCAGTCACTTCTTGCCTTTGTAGCACCCCCATTTAGGGTAGTCAATGTCTAAGTTGCCCATCGCTGTCTACCCTGTGTACCGAGGGCATGGGAATGATCCTTGCTGTAAAGATTTGTTCCCTCTTTTGAGTTATTACATCCATATGTATAGGTCAAGTTCATCAGATTGTATCAGATTACATTTTTATTCTTCTTCTTTCTTCCTCTAGTCGAGTTCAGATCATCCAGCCATTGAAGCCAGATCAAGTGGGTACTATTTGCAAGTATGGTGTTTGTGTGCATCTCCCCTCACATCTTATCAGCTGGACCCCTCACTCTCTGCTCTAGTCCTCTGTGGCCTGTCACTGTCTCTGGGCCCAGGAGTCCCCAGAACTTTCCACACTGCTGGCCAACCAGGTCTCAAACCAGATTCACAGGTGTCTATTGAACATGGTCGGACTTAACTCACATCTTCATTGCTGTTTTTCCCTTACTTTCCCTTATCGGTGACCAACGTGATCACCAGTCAGACCACATGTCTGCGTGTGTATTCCCCTTGAGTCTTAGTCTTGGAAGGGGGTTTGCTCTGGGAAGACCTGACCACTTGCCTTGATGTCTCCTGGGCCAACAGTCAGTCGGACTGCTGTTACTATTTTTTTATTTTTCCTGTCAGTCTTTCTTTCAAGAAATATCTTCTGTTCTTCTAGCAGCTCCATGCTGGTCAATTTGTCCTTTCAAGTGGAGATATCCCACCTCAGAAGATTCTGGATGGTTTCAGGATTCCACCTATGGTATTAAGCAATGCAAAGGCTCCACAGGAAGTCTCCTTCACTGGGCATGTTGTAGCTCCATTTTAGGTATTTCAATCAGTTATAGGCAGAAAATGGACTTACAAGCTTTCTATGGTGATATTTCTGTCTATTCCTTTCTCTCCCCCTCAAGTGTCTATTTAATGGTGGTAGGCAAGGGAAACCAACATTCCAAAGACAGCCAAGCATCTTAACATCATTTCCCCTTGTTTACCCATTCAAAATATGCCTCAATCTCTGTATTCCAGAGCCCTGTTGTTCCAAGGTTGTGCATACATCATTATTTACCTCTGTCCCACTTGGCCCATACAAACCTGTCTAATTGTTCTCCTATCCACCTTGTTCTTCATTCACTTCCCCCTTCTTGTATATTGCATCCCCCTCCCCCCCAGCACTCAAGCTATCCTGGGTTTATTCCCTACCCTGTACAAAAAATCCCCTCCCTTTTAGTATGGATTATTTTACTTAGTCTTTTATAATAATGATCCTATGCAGTATTTCTCTTTTTGTGACTGACTAATTTCACTCAGCATAATGTCCTCAAGGTTTATCCATGTTATGCGGTGGCTTGAAGCTTCCTTGTTGTTCTTCAAGGTAGCATATAATATTCCATATTATATTCCATATAATATACCAAAATGTGTTTATCCATTCTTCCATTGATGGTCACTTAGGCTGTCTCCATCTTTTTGCTATTGTAAATAGTGCTGCTATAAACATTGGTGTGCATATATCTATTTGTGTTATGGCTCCTATTTCTTGTGGGTAAATACCAAGTGGAGGAATTGCTGGATCCTAAGGTATTTCTATTTCCAACCTTCTGAAGAAGCACCCTATTGCTTTCCAGAGAGTTTGGACCAGCAATGTAGGAGCATCCCAGTCTCTCCACATCCTCACCAGCATTTATTGTCTTCTACTTTGTTAAATCTTTGCTGTTATTGCTGGTGTGAGATGATATCTCATTGTTGTTTTGATTTCCAGCTCTCTAAATGCTAGTGATCATGAATGTTTCTTCATATGTCTGTTGGTTGTCCAGATCTCTCCCTTGGTGAAGTGTCTTTTCATGTCCTGTGTCCATTTTTTAATTGGGTTACTTATCTTTTTCTTGTAGATGTGCTGTAGCTTCCTACATATTTTAGAAACGAGTCCCTTGTCCTATGTGCCATATAATACAGTCTATTTTATTTTGTAATCTACCTGAACTTCTCACCATCTGGATTTCTGGTCCTACGTTTTTACCTTTTTTCATATTGTAATTGTTTTGATCATAGACTGGCCTTGCAGATCCTCTGAATTTGTTCTTATAATTTTGTTCTGTTCTTGACTCTTCCATTTCTCGATTGAGTTTTGGGTGGTGTTGCCACATGTGTCGATCTCTGGTTGTTGTCTGTTCTTGTTGGTTCTCAGTCCACAGAACTCCCTTAAGATGTTTTGTAGCACATGGTTGGATTTGGCAAAATCCCTGGAATGTTTTAATTATACTATCGTATTTGATTGACAGCTTTGCTGGATAAAGGATTCTTGGTTGGCAGGTTTTTTTCTTTCAGGGTTTTACATATGTCTTCCCATTGCCTCTTGCCTACATGGTTTCTGCTGAGAGATCAGAGCTTAACCTGACTTGCTTGCCTTTATAAGTACCGCTTCTTTTTTCCCTAGCTGCTTTCAGGATTGTCTACTTATCTTTGATTTTAGAGAGCTTGATTATTATATGTCTTCGTGATTTTCTGTTGGGGTCTATCCTTCCTGGGGTTCATTGAGCTTCCTGAATGTTTATCTTTTTTATTTTCAGGATTTTAGAAAATTTTCTTCCACTAGCTCTTCAACTATCTCCTGTGTGGACTTGTGTGATTCTTCCTGTTCTGGAATGGCTATACTTCTTCCATTATTCCTCTTCATGTTGTTCAACATGAATCTTAGACTTTCTTCTCTTTTTTTTTATCCTCTTTTCTGCTTGCTCTTCTATCTTAGTTGTATTGAGGGATTTGTCTTCCATCTCACTAGTTCTGGCTTCCATCTCTTCAATTCTACTCCTTTGCACTTTCCGAAATTGTCTATTTCTGATATTCTATTATTAATCGTCTGGACCTCTTTCTGTAGGTTTTGAATTGTTTCCAATGCTGTATCTATCTTATTTTATTGTTCCTGTAGCGCTTTCCTGACTTCTTCCATATTTTTCTCAACTCCATTGTGAATTTTTTTGATACATTTTATAATCAGTTTTTCTGAATTCTTCTTTCTCATGCATTTCCAAAGCTTGCCCTCTATCCAGTATAGAGTGTAGGTCTAGCTCATTTTTCCCAATCACTTTATCTTGTTTCTGGACATGTGCTGATATGGTCATATATTTTTGCTTCTTGGGGATGTTTAGTGGTTAACTGTGGCCTTAATACTTAATTGAATGTGTGTTTTGATATTTTTGATTGCCTCCAGGTAGATGTGGTCAAGAGAAGGGCTTCCCCTTTCACTCTTCTTGTTATTTATCTCAGAATAACTGTCGCAGGTGTATTCTGCCTTCCTGGTGTATTGCAGTTGGTATTGGTTCTTGTCTGGATTGTGGAGTTTTATAGGGTGTGATTGTAACTTGACTATATGACAACAATTGCTGTCTCTCCTTGGGTAATATAGGAAGAGAAAGAGCCCTCTAAACATAAATGGGGGAACCAAGAAAACAAAACAGCAACAGCAAACAAAACCAAATTCTATAATCACAGAAAAGAGAGAGAGAAAAAAAAAAATCTGTAGCCTAATATGAGTTTGATATTCTCTTTCAGCTTCTTGCCTTTAAGGCCGCCTGAGAAATTTCAAGATGCCACTGTTATTTGTTATGATGTAACTCAGGATTTAATTTTCAGCCTGTTTCATTTTTTAGTCTGTCTCTCCCACTCCACAATCCCTGTTCTGGCCTGTTTCCTAGCGATAAACAGTTCAGGGCTGGCTTTGGCTGTTTTGTGCTGCCAGTTGGTCTTATGAGCTTGCTCCTGCTCTTGACAAAAACCCATAGATAAAGACCAGGTATATAATACCTTCTTTCCCTTTTTCCTAGTCTATTGGATTTATGGAGACCACGCCCCTCACTATTGTTTCTGCAACAATGTGTTTCTGATCTATTGCATAACCATCAAGATTACAATGATTCAAAGTTTTTGAGTGTATCTATGGAAACAAGTTGTTTGTGTATCTATGGAAGCACTTTGTGGGAGATAGGACTTGTAACCCTTAACCTGTAACCACGATTGTTGTTGTTAAGTGCCTTCAGACTCATAGTGACCCATTACAGTGTTTCCGAGGAGCCTCTAGTGCGCTTGAACCACCAACCTTGCAATTCAAACTGACCTTGTAGTCTAGCATATTAACCCACAGTGTCATACCAGGACTCCATGGAAGCAAGTTTCTTCTAGTAATTTCTTTATATTTTCTTGCTGTTGGTTTTGTAATGTACTTTGCATTCAGAGGGAGACTGTTTCTGATAACATATCAGTCCTTTCTCACACCTTCTTTGTTTCTCTCTGTGTTCTTATTCAGAATAAGACTTATTTTTCACTATTGTAACTGTGTGGTAATTTCCCCCTAGAACATCACTTTGGAGATAGAGTCTACACACCTGTGGGGCCTCATAGGGGCCTCCCTCACTTTTGGAAAAAAGATCAGTAAAAGTCACTCTTGAAATTGAAGGAGAAGAAGAAATTCAATATTTGCTTCTTTACTTATTATAATATTTCTTTTACAAAGTTACCGGTACGTATGTCATTTTATTTGATCTCCATAGCAGTTCTAATAAGCCTGGGATTTTATGCCATTTTACTGCAAAGGAACTGTGGCTAAGGAAGATCTGGTCCCATTCCAAAAGTCACGAAGAGATTTGCCTGATTCCAAAGTGGCCAAGGATGAAAGTAATGGTGTCATAAATAAAAATAGTTCTCATGAGGGCCTGTAGAACCCTTTGTTCTGATTATAGAACTGGCACCCATCTGTGAGATGTCATTTTATCTGTCTGAGCAGCCAATCAGCTCCTATTGTCCTACTACCTTTACCACCATTGGAAGTGAAATCTATTATTTAGTGGCAGGTACTAGAGTTTCTTGATGGTGCAAATAGTTAACCTGCCAGCTGTGAACTGAGAAGTTGGCAGGTCAAGTCCACCCAGAGGTGTTTTAGATAAAAGGGCTGATGATCCACATCCAAATAATCACAGTTCTACCCGGACATACATGAAGTCAACATGAGTTGGAGTAGATCATCATTGGTTTGATTGCTGTATGCCAGGCATGGGGCCAAGTTACATAGTATTTTTACTTATTCTCACAATCATTGAAGGACTGTCTCAAGATCAATAAACCAGTAAAGGGCAAAGAAAGAGTTTTAATTATTCTCATTCTAATCTAAGTCATGTCATCTTCGCTATTTAGCAAGGTCAGACTCCTGTGAAAATGGCTAACTGAAAGCCACTCCACTCTGGGACGACTAACAAAATCAACAGCTATTGCCTACCTTTATCTATGATAACTAAATCAAGGTTAAGGCAGTTCCATCTGAAATCATTAGAAGAGCATGATTTCTTATCAACTTATATTTCACAAAATGAAAGCTGGGGAAATTTGTGTCCTTGAAATTTCTACTAAAAGCTACAGAAATGGGCCAGTCCATTAGGTGACTATAAAAGTCATTGTATTGAGCTAAATTTAATTGATGAGAGTTTTAAACTAAGGTGATGCAAATCTGAACACTTTAGTCAGGTTTTTCTCATACATACTGTAGCTGTTTCATACCTTCTTGAAATACCAGGGAGACATTGTATAGCTGTATAAAACAAGTAGCATCCTGTTTCCAGAAACAAGCATTCCCTGCCAACTACTAAGATCTTGCTAATTGATACACTGTGGTTGTTGGCCAGCCAATATCTTATTTCCATAATGTCAGTTGGTGGTTTAGTATATTTTATTTTTTTATGATTTGCTTGCACTGTTAACTCGGGATGTAGAGCCAATTAATCCACTAGAGCAGTCAGTGTAAATTGCTGGCCACAGAGCAGTGGCATTTCAGCCTCTGTGTGGATTACAAACAGAGAAACCAGTTTTGTGGCATTCATTTGTGTTATATTTGTCTGTTACTGTTTTTAAAAAAGAAAAAGAATCTATAGGAATACAGCTGGACTCCACCTGCAAGCAAACTGCTAGGCAACAACCTTCTAGAAGAGGAAAAGAAGCAACAAAAGACCGGCAGAACAGAAATCCTCTGGGAAGGCAAGTCCCCATCTCAGTAGTTAGTTACTAGTAAAGGTAACCGATGGTCTAGAGTTTTAGATAACTTGGAACTTCCTGATTAATTTACTCATCTTAATAAGAGCCACCGTAATATCACTAACCATAGAAATCCATTGTCTCTGCCAGGTGCAATGATAATCATATATGTAGGATTATTTTTCTCCAGATTTCCCAAATGAGGTAAGCTGGTCTTTCTGAAAGAAAAATAATATATATATATTTTTAAATGAACAGAACCATCACATTTTTTTAAATGTCACCCTGAATATCCTGATGTGGTGCTGTAGGATAAGCACCGGACTGCTAGCCACAGGGTTGGCATTCCAAACCCACCAGCAATGGCCCTATGTAGGGCTGTTATGAGTCAGAATCTACTTGATGGCATTTAACAACAATCCTGAATGTGATGAAATTTATGGAGTTCATAGCAATTTCTGTATTCTCAAAAATTAACTCTATTGGACTTCTAAGGCAAGATGTCGGAGTAGGCAGAGTCACTGAACAGAGCAGAGGCATTTCGGCTTCTGTGTAGATTACAAACATAGGAGACCAAGTGAAACAGATATGGATGGTGATACTGAAAACCTGACCTTAAGATGAAAATATAAAGAGGTTAATTGAGTGTCAACTGGGAAAATCTGAGCAGCAGAGGTGAGAGAAATGAAGGAGAGGCTGAATGGTATCAGAACTACCTGATAGAATTTAGAAGAATACTATTTAGGTACCTACAACAGATTCAGGAAAGCTGAAAACAATGAGAACCCAGTAAAAAAAAAAAATTTAGAAGAATTCAGGTAAGTACTACAAGACAAACTGAAAAATAAACAAACAAATAAATAAAGTAGAGACTGTACAAAAGTAGCAAATATCTATCCAGACAATTAGTACTAAGATTTCAGAAATGGATAATACATTGGAGGGACAGAGAAGCAGAATTGAATCTATGGAAGACCGAATTGATGAACTTGAAGACAAATCTCTCAATACTCATCTGCTGGTAGAGTAATCAGTTAAAAGGACAAAAAAAAAAATCTGATTAAGCCTAAGAATTATGTGGGACACCATCAAGAGGAATAACTTACCTGTGACTAGAATTGCAAACAGGAAGAGACACAGAAAACCACGAGAAAATTGTCCAACAGTTGTCAGAGGAAAACTTCCCTAACATCATTAAAGATGAGAAATATGCATTTGTGAAGAGGAATGAACTCCTACAAGAAAAGATCCTTAAAGAAACTCAATAACACTGCTAGTAATCAAACAATCTAGAATTAAAGACAAAAAAATCAGAGAACAGCTCAGGAAAAATAAAAAGTTATTGCAAATGATAACAAAGACTAAGCTTTGATTTCTCAGCAGACACCATGCAGGCAAGAAGACAATCATAGGACATATAAAAATCCAAAGAAAACAAATAGCCAACCAAGAATCATATATCCAGTAAAATTACCCCCCAAATATGATGAGAAAGTAGGACATTTCCAAATAAACACAAATTAAAAGAATTTGTAAAATCATACCAAACTTACAAATAATACTAAAGGGAGATTGGACAGAGATGCAGCAATATCCGAAAGCAACATGAGATTAACATACATGACAATATCACCCAGAACTCAACCCAGATATGTTGTTGTAGTTAAGTGTTGTTGAGATAGTTTCAATTCATAACGTCCCCTATATAGGGTTTTCAAGGAGTGACTGGTGGGTTTGAACCACTCACCTTATTGTTATCCTACAGTTTTTATCCTACAGTTCCAGTGTTTATCCTACAGTTCCAGGCCAGGACTTTAACACAGATTTTGAACTATTCAAAGTAAAACAAACTTGTGTTATTGAGAATAGGGGACCAGAGATTGTCAATTGCCTCAAAAACAAAACAAAAAAACCCAACCAAACACAAAGTAGAAAGAGGAATAATGTAGATACAGAACTTCCAAATGAACAGAAAATAAATTTCAAGGAAAAAAAAAACAAAAAAAAGCTGTAGACTTTCTAGTCCCATAAAGATTTACATCCTTGGAAACCTTACACAGAGTTGCTATAGATCAGAATTGACCTGGCTGCAGTAGGTTTGTTTTTTTTTGTTTGTTTTGGTAACCCTAAAACTAGGCCAAGTCCTACTCCTAATCCTAGCTTAACCCTTACCTGTAACTCTAACACTAATCCTAGGCCTAACCATTATAGTAACATTCCATGAAACATTAGTCCTAGTCATAGCTCCAGATCTAAACCTAACTCCTTACTCCTGACCCCCCAAAGAAGACTGAAATCATACATAAAAAATCAATGATATCAATAAAAATCTGATACTATCAACAAAGTTAAATCTGATGAAATTGACATTTTGTTTGAATTAAGTACAGTTTTCTGTGTGTTTGCTTTTTTTGTATAACAACGTTGGCTTATACTAATAATTTTAAAAATAAATTTTCATTATATCTCCTGAAGATAAGACACCCAATTGTCAGTTCACTACAGCGACTATAGAGAGAAGTATTTGGAAAGGATGACTTAACAAAAAATAATTCTTGGCTAGAGGGAACTTCCCAACTGCAGATAAACAGAGGGATTGCTTCTTGAAAAACAGGCATTCAAAGGCATTCAGAACTCGGATAAAGAGAAAACCAACGTGGAAAGATTTCTTTGTGCTCAGAATAGCATTGCTTAGGTAGTACACTTTGGATACAGGTAAACAGCAGCCAAATATGGAAAAACCATAGCAATAGATGTAAGTATGGCACACAGAGGTATGTTGACAACAACCACTGATGCATTTCGTCAGCTGAGAAACATTGGTTCATTGTGGGTATTGAGAAACCAAAATCTAGCATTGGAGAGGAAACACTGAGGGCATGTCCTTGATTTCAGAACTCAAGTTGTTAAGTGAACATATGTAGGCACCTAGGCTCAGAGTTTCTTTTACCCAGAATAAGAGGATGTGATGGAAATATATTAATTTTGCCTCCCTAGTACCACATCTTTTATGTTGTTTAAAAAAGGTATTTGCAATGAAGAAGTCATTGGTTTTGCAAAATTCTGTCATGCAATCTCCAGCATAGTTTCTGTCCCTAAGGCCATATTTTCCAACTAGTGATCCTGCCTCTTTGTTTCCAATCTATACATTCCAATCACCAGTAATGATCAACACATCTTATTTGTATGTTGGATCAATTTCAGACTGAAGAAGTTGGTAGAATAGCAGTAATGTATGGACACATTGTCAAGAGGGACCAGTCGCTGGAGAAGGATACCATGTTTGGTAAGGTGGAGGGTCAGAGAAAAAGAAGAAGAGCCCCAATGAGATGGACTGGCCAAGTGGCAGCATTGATGAACTCAAGCATGGCAACAATAGTGAGGTTGGCCCAGGATTGGGCAGTGTTTTGTTCTGCTCTGCATAAGGTCGCTATGGGTCGGTACCAACTCAATGGCACCTAACAACAACAACAAATGGATATTATCCTATCACAGACAAAATAGATCTTGAAATGTTCTTTTTGATGATGAATGTGATGCCATTCCTTTTCAACTTGTCATTCCCAGAAGAATAAGCCATATGATTGAATACACAGGAATCAAATTGACTACACTGGTCAGAAGAGAAAGTGGAAAAGCTCTGTATCATCAGGCAAAACAAGACTAGAGAATGACTGTGAAGCAGACCATCGATTGCTCAAATTATAAGTTCAGTCTGAAGCTGAAAAATTAAAACAAGTTCATCAGAGCCACAATATGACCTTAAATATATCCCACCTGAATTTAGAGATCATCTGAAGAGATTTGATGCATTAGACACTAGAGACTGTAGACCAGAGAGCTGTGGCATGACATCAAGAACATCATACAGAAAGAAAGCAAAATGTCATTGAGAAAGAAGGAAAGATCAAAATGGATGTCAAAGGAAACTCTCAAACTTGCTCTCCAGTGTACAGATCCTAAAGCAAATGGAAGAAGTGAGGAGGTACAAGAGCTCAACAGAAAATTTCAAACGGCAGCTCGAGAAGACATCATCTAGTATAACAAAGTGTGCCAAGACATGGAGTTAAAAACCAAAAGGGAAAAACACACTTAACATTTCTCAAGCTGAAAGAAATAAAGAAAAACATCAAACTTCAACTAGCACTATTGAATGATTCTAAGGGCAAAATATTGAATGATGCAGAGAGCATCAAAAGAAGATGGAAGAAAGAAATAAAGTCACTGTAGCAAAAAGAAATATTTAATGTTCAACCATTTGAAGAGATAGCATATGATCAAGACCCAATGGTACTGAAGGAAGAAGTCCAAGGTGTACTGAAGGCACTGGCAAAGAACCAGGATCCAGGAATTGATGTAAATACAAATTGAAATCTTTCAATAAATAGACGCAGCACCGAAGACAAGCACTCATCTATGCAAAGAAATATGCAAGAGAGCTACCTGGCCAACTTATTGGATGAGATCCATATATGTGCCCATTCCAAAGAGATATAACCCAACAGAATGTAGAAATTATTGAACAATCATTATGAATTTTGCCAAAAGCATTAATATCACATCCAAGTAAAATTATGCTGAAGATAATTAAAAAAAAAAAAAAAAAAAAAGCTACATCCACACATTTTTGTCCTTTTGTAGTGTATACCTAAGTTCTCTGCAAAGCAAAGCACAGGAAACTTAAACTGAGTCCATATTACTGCCAATCCTTGTTGTTGTTGTTATTATGTGCCGTGGAGTCGGTTCCAACTCATAGCAACCCTTTACGGGGTTTCTGAGGCTATAAATCTTTACTGGAGCAGTAAGCCTCATCTTTCTCCAGTGGAACAGCTGGTAATTTCGAACTGCTGACCTTGCGGGTCACAGTCCGATTTGTAACCACTACGCTACCAGAGCCAATCCTTACATCTTAGCAAAATTTTGTTTTTGGACCAAGCCGAATTTGAAGCTAATGCATTAGAACCAATCAGAGCTGACCTAGGTATTTGGGTGAAGTAACTGAAAGGGGGAGAAAGGATTCCTATTTACGTTATTGTAGCTTTGCAGTTACAAATCTCAAACTGCTGGGAAAACTCTTGCTGCCCTACCCAAAGGTCTATCCCAAATCCAAACAAGGCACAGTCTATGATAAGCAGTTGCACTTTGCCCCTTTGGTGGTTGGAGTGCCTAACATAGGTTAGGGTGGCTTGAGTGTTCCCACCATAAGTCTGAGGATCAGTAATGTGGCCATCCCCTGAAGAGTTCGACCATCAGCTCTCCAGGAACCTTTCCTCTAATACAACTCTACTGTGCTCTCCGCGCTTTTGCATCTGTCTAGCCCTGGTAGCGTAGTAGTTACTAATCGGGCTGTGAACCGCAAGGTCAGCAGTTCGAAATTACCAGCTGTTCCACTGGAGAAAGATGAGGCTTACTGCTCCCGTGAAGATTTACAGCCTCAGAAACCCTATACAGGGTCGCTGTGGGTCAGAACCGACTCGACGGCACTTAACAACAACAACAGGCCTCGGAAACCCTATATAGAGTCGCTATGGTTTGTAACCAACTCGAAGGCATTTCACAGCAACAACAAAAAGGAGTATAAGTAAGTAACAAATGTGTGCCTTTCTAATTAAGCAACTAAATATTGGGGGGAAATACCTCATTTAGCCTTACTCTGTAGAATGTAGAATAAGAAATGTATACTGTGTAGTTATTAATATGCAAATTCCAGTCTAAATCACTCTTCTGACTGACTGTTATAAAGCATTATTGTGGGAATACAAGTACATAATCCTTACCATCTACTTAGACAATTTAAAGCCTCTCTATAAAATGAAAAGGCTCTTTAGTGGTGTTGTGGGTTAAGCATTGGCTCAGGTTGGCAGTTCAAACCCTCCAGCCACTTAGGCAAGAGAAAATTGTGGATCAATGTGCTAGGTAGATGGTTACAGTCTGAAAAACACTAGTTCTCCTCTAGTCTGTCTTCTGGGGTCCCTATGAGTCAGAATTGACTCACAGGCAGTGCGTTTGATTTATTTTGGGTTCTATAAAGGGAGCTTTTTATATTCCCATAGTGGACGCTGATAAATGTGTTCACTATCAAAGATTTACACCCTCGGAAACCCTGTACAGGGTCGCTATGGGTCGGAACCGACTCGATGGCACATAACAACAACAACAACATCAATGCTAAAGTGGGGGCACATTGGGAATTGGACTACTTGATGTTCCCCATTGACACCACAAATGCTAATTTCACGTGGTTATCCAGGGTCAGGCCACTTGGTCAGTTACTGTTCAGGGTGACCAGTCCCCCACCTCATAAAACTAAGTTGCACCTGACTTGAGTCATGTCTTTTCTGTAGCCTCTTATACATATACATAAAAAATAAAAACCTGGATAGTGTAAAAGGAAGACAGAGATGAATTGGTGGACTCAAATTGTAGAGCTGTAAATAATATTGAATATACCATGTACTTCCTTAAGAACAAACAAATCAGATGTAAAGACGGTGGGACTTGAGCTCATTTATTTTGAATGTGTCATTAGGAAGACCAATAACTGCAAAAGAGCATCATGTTTGGCTAAGTGCAACATCAGCGAAAATTAGGGGAACTCTCAATTAAAGGGGTTGACACATAGCCACAATCATATCAACCATCAGGAACATGGGGCAGGACCAGAATATTTTTGTCCTTTTATACATAAGGTAACCATAAATCAGAATAAACTCAATGGCAATTAACAACAGGAATTTCCCCAAAGCGACACATGGTTGCCATGACCAAAGGGAGTCACTCAACTAGAACAAGGGATACTGCATTTAAAATCAGGAAAGGTATGCATCAGGGCTATATCCTTCCACCATACTAATTAAAAACGTTGAACCATAATCCTTCCACCATACTAATTAAAAATGCTAGTCAAATAATCTGAGAAACTGGACTGTATGAAAAAGAGTGGGGTATCAGAATTAGAGGAAAGCTCATTACCACCTTGTGATATGCGATGACGTAATCTGGCCTGCTGAAAGCAAAGAATACAGTGTTTCATT
Source organism: Chrysochloris asiatica (assembly GCF_000296735.1). Lineage (NCBI taxonomy): Eukaryota > Metazoa > Chordata > Mammalia > Afrosoricida > Chrysochloridae > Chrysochloris > Chrysochloris asiatica. Next base: position 3,163,367 of record NW_006408716.1, on the reverse strand, counting down.
CTGTTATACATAAAGTCGCTGTGTATTGGAACTGACTTGACAACACCTAACAACAAAGGCCCACTTATTAATGACTGTAGTATTTACATATCCCAGCTCCATTGGAAGGCAGAACGAGATTTATACAGCACAGAGCTAGTATATAGGAGTCTTGGCATGGTGGTGTGGCTCAATGCACTAGACTGGCTCAATGCACTAGGTCTATTTGAACCACAAGGTCAGTGCCTAAAGCTCACCAGCTGCTCCTTGGCAATCCTATACACGGTTGCTATGAGTCAGAATCTTTCTCCCGTGGAGCAGCTGGTAGTTCTGAACTGCTCACCTTGCAGTTAGCAGCCCAGCTTGTAACCACTACGCTACCTGAGCTCCTTTGATGACTAGGGCTGAGTTCCTCTGGAGGTTCCTTCACTCATAGATGTTGGAGACTATCACAAACAGAAATGCTCTCTGCATTAAAGTAGCCTATGGGTGTTGTTACGTGTTATTGAGTTGATTCCTACTAATAGTGACCCTGTGTAGAGGTTCCAAGGAGCAGATAGTGGGTTTGAACCACTGACCTTTCGATTAGCAGTTCAGTGCTTATCCTACAGAGCCACACCAGGACTCCAGCCTATGGGCAGATAGATGTATTTACATGGTGGCTCAGACTCCAAGAGTGAGTGCGCCAGAAAACAAGGGGGCAAACTGAATGGCTATTAGAACTTTGCCTGGAAAGCCATGCAATCTCTGTTCTGACATACTCACTAGGTTGAATCAGTCATAACCACACGCCCATCCTGATTCAAGGGGATGGAACCTATAATCAACTGTATGTGAAGATTGTCAAAGTAAGTGCCTCCCTGTTTGAAATCAACCATCCCTCCACATCTTTGGATAAGGCTATAAAATAATGTCCATATTTCTTTCTTAAACTTCACCTTTAATTTGTATCATCAATGCTGTGAAGCCTTTGGACTAGCTGGGGGGGGGGGGGAAGGTCCCTAGGAGGCCCTAAAGAATAAAAAGAAATCAGCAATTCAAATCTAGCAATTTTCAAATCTAAAGAAAGCTGAGGTTTTCTGTTCCCATAAAGACTTACAGCCTTGGAAAACCTTCACAGGGTTGCTATGAGTTGGGACTGACACAATAGCACACAACCACCAACCATATCCTCCCGAGTTGTTTAACTGATTATGTGGTTATGTGTGCCCTTGAAATACAACTGGAGAAAATATGTTATCTCAAAGCTAGATGCAAATCAACTTTTGACAAATAGGTAAACTCATAGATAAGCTGCTGTTCACATTATATTTTACAATATCCTCCTAGCTTAACTCCTTATAGCCACAAAACAGTACACACTTAACATTATGGAACAGGGTTGTCTTCAGATGAAATGGATGAATAGAGACCAAAAAAGCAACCTTGCCACCAATATTGATCCTTAGGGGATCTTGTTAAATGATCATAATATCCCTGAGACCCCTTGTAACCAACAGAAGTCACCCCTTAATATTAGAAAAAGAAATCCCCACATTGATTCTTAATGCATCTGAATCATCCTGGCAAGAATATGACTTGGATCCAAATATGTCCTTCACAACATCCAACAATCACACACTAGAGATTTAAAGAAACCATAAGTGTATATGCTGTTATTGAGTTGATTCTGACTCATAGCGACACTGTATAGGGTTTCCAAGGAGCGGCTGGTGAGCTTGAACCATGGACCCTGCAGTTCAAATGGACCCTTCAGTCCTACAGTGCTACACCAGGGCTCCATAAATTAATGTAAGCTCCACACATTAAAGAGTGGGTAGAAGCTAGCCCTAGCTATATCGCTCAGTTTGTATCACAAATGGAAACTATAAACATGTTCTAAAATAAAAATGGCTGTGGACCCTCACTGGTGACACCACCATCAATAAACATATGTGGCCTGTTCCAAGGACTCTCAACAGGAACCAAGGAATTCTGCATAAAGGCCAAAGTAGTTTGGAATATTTCAGCCTTGCTTCTACTAGTCCCAACTCTCATCGTATATTCCCCTCTTTAATCCCTTCTGACTTCATCTGCATAGAATTTGGATTGATTACCTGTTAATCTCTCCTCTATTTCTAAAATCCAGTTATTTTCAAACCACAATCCTGACCATTGTCTAAATATTTTAAAAATCAAATTTGCTCAACAACGGTCTTTTTTACCTGCTTCTTCCTACCTCCCTTCCTTAGAAGCCCCTCTGGATTATAACTGGAGGAAACTTAATAGGACCAGAATGGAACTGATCTCAACCAAAGATGGGGAGAAAGCACTTGGCAGATAGAACAAAAGTGTGTAGGCAGAGACAGACATGGAGGAAAAGGATAAAACACAGAAAAATAAGAGAACATTTCTGTTCTAGAATAATGTCTTGTTTATTATGTTTTTCCTCCAAGGAGTGCAAAATACCTTGCCCCAAAGAAAAATTGTTCCTGATAAATTGCAAGAAATACTTCCTGGAAGATACAGAGAGCAAGGTCTCTATTTGTTTCTAAGGAAACCTCAACTTGACATGTAGTTCCTCTTATTACAGCAATCTACAGACACTAACAAGACCTAACCCATGAGTTAGGAGAGAGTGGGGGTGTGAAGAAGGAAATGCAAGGCATGTTAGAACTACAAAGAGAAATTGGAAATATAACTCTTGATTCCTAATCCCTGGAATGGCACAGTGCCTGGCACATCATTAAGCTTGAAGATCATAATTTTGGAATGATCACTTACTCCTTCCCACCTCATACTAATCCATTCCTCACCGCCTGTTAAGCACTCTCCTGCTAGAATCCCAATACAATACTTAAGAAGTAGATGGTAATGAAGTCTCTTGATAGCTCCTTTAGTGACAACAATCTCAGCCTTCTCCTGGTCCTGCCTGCTCCTGGTTGCTGCTGCTCCTTTTCAGTTCCCCTCCCAACACTTTGCCCTCTAAGGCTGCTATGTCTAGTAAACAGAGAAAGTCACCTTCTGCTTGCCTAAACTCCAGGTTGCCCTTCTTAAGTATCCTTTGTCAGGATTGACCCCTTTCGGTGCCACTCTGCCCAAGTCACTCTGCCCCAAAAGCTCAGTCCCCTCAGGACTGCCAGCATTTCTTCTGCCCATCTTGGGTGGGTATAGTCACCTGTTGTCCAGACAGGTTCCCTAAAGGTTCACTTACCCCACTCTCCAGAAGCAACAGATCATGTTCAGCCCCAAGCTCTACCATGTTCTCTCCTCGACCTTCTGATAAACTGTTTCTGATTAGTTGCTATTTAAACTCCTGCCTCAGGCTTGGTTTGGTTCCCCAGATCCTACAACAATGACAGCTTCTTACCTTTAAAGTACATCATGGACCTGTCAATATAGAGAAAAGGCACCAGAATTTACCTTTCATGATGGAGATGCATTTCTCAAAGAAGAAGAAAATCAATGAAATTTTAGGGGCAAAGACTCAGTTTGCAATTTCTGGAGATCTGAAGGAAGTTTGGACACTAGAACTGAACATTCTGGACTGTGAGATCTGTAGAAAAGAGATGGGTGCAGAAATCACAGGCCAGCCTTTCTCTTTATTTTGAATTTTACTAGACATAGAAAAGCATATTTCTGGTTTCAAACAATGTTTCTCAAACTGCAGTGTATATCAGAATTACCTGGAATGTTTGCTGAAATGTTCATTATTGGGCCCTACGTTAGGGTTTCTGATTGAATAGACCGGGGGACCTGAGAACTTGCATTCCTAACAAGTTTCTATGTGACACCAATGGTGCTTGTCCTTACAGATTGGATAAAAGCCTTTGAAGAACAGAGAGGTTATGAGTTGAAGGAGCAAATAGTGTAGGGTTCTCGTGGGAAGAGTCCAAGGTACTCTCAAACACCTGTGGACGAGAAAGAGCTATTGCCCACCAGGGGTAAATGGGAATGGTGTAGAGAATTAGCATGAAGCATGGAGCTTTAATTTTTCACCTTCCAGAAAGTGTTCCAGAGGCCCTAGGAAACCAGATATCGGTGCAAACTCCTTGGCTTTGTTTAGTGCACAAAGTAGAAATCACATGCTAAGGTGTTCTCACAGCAGACACAGCGTATTGCTGTTCATGTCCCCAGGCCCAGACAATGGCGTAGCTTAGGTTGGTTCTATGTGCCATTGATTTGAGATTCAAAATCTGTTGTGTGAGGATCACTGGAGTTCTTTGAAGCATTAGGGGTAGAAGCATGGAGCATGCCCTTTCACACCTATGGGATGACATTAATGAGCTAATCAGTTGCTCTAAAGTCAACTGGGACTGTGGTGACCCAATGTATACCAGAGTAGAACTAGGCTCCATAATATTTTCAATGGCTGATTTTTTAAGAATTAGATCATCAGGCCCTTTTGTCAAGACACCTTTAGATGGACTCAGACTTCCAACCTTTCAGTTAGTATACAAGCATGTTTACCATGTGCACAACCCAGAGACAGGAATGACGTTTAGAGTACTCATTTTCTTCCTCTAAGATTGAGGTGGGATTTCATGTGGATTTCTAGGAATATTAAAAAGCAAAACTAGGCTATGCTTCACTTTTAAAATTGGAGTTTTGTCACATTCGACCATGGCAATATCACTCAGGTACCCTATACCTTAAAGGACATAGAGCCAGGTGTGAAGAGCATGTGTATGTAGCATCGTCACCACATCAAGGAACTGTGATGCTCAAGGAAATATTAGTGAGAGTACAAACCAGGCTGGTGGTTTTCCAAGAACAGAAAGAAAGTCTGTCCATCTGGATAGTCTTGCCAAAGGGTTGATGGTTTGAGGTGTACAATGCACAAAAAGCAGGGGAATAGTGGAAACTAGGGTTCAGTGAGGTAAAAATGAACTGACAAATAATGGGAACATCAACCTCTACTACCCAGTCTTAAAGTAGTAGAAGCTCAAGTGTGCTTCTTTCAGATATCCCTAGTGGTGGGAGTTGTATGCCATGGAGTCGGTTCTAATTTATAGAGACCCTGTACAGGGTTTCTGAGGCTGCAAATCTTTACAGGAGCAGAAAGCCTCACCTTTCTCCCATGGAACAGCTGGTAGTTTCAAACTGCTGACTTTGAGGTTAGCAGCCTGAATCATAACCACTATGCTACCAGAGCTCCTAGGTTGTGCCCATTGTTTAAGTACCCTACTGCTAACCAAAAGGCTGAAGTTTCCACCAAGACACATTGGAAGAAAGATCTGGTGATCTACTTCCAAAACATCATTCATTAAAAACCCTATTCTAGTTAATATGGCAACTTAGAAAGATACACCTTAACATCCCTTAATAACAAAGACTCTAGAAACCAAGTGAAACAGATACACACAACCCGAGATCCATGAACATCAAATGGAAGATTGAGCAGTTAGTCTGAGCATCAACCAGCATTAGAACAAAATTAGAAGGAAGGCAGAGACTTTCAAAGAGTCCATACCAGTCCAGCCTGGCAGAGTATAACCATTTTGGGATGGCAGCAAACAACATTCCCTGGTGAGGAACTCAAGAAAATAGCTTCATAGAAAACACAGCTGGAGACCAAGATACTGAGTAAAGAAAACCTAGAAAGTCATGGGGAAGGCATGCCAGTTCTGAGTTAGCCTTAGAAGCAGACACGCAAGAGTACTACTGCATACTAGGGAAACACACACAGTAAAGTGCCCTTGGAGCAAAGTGAGGCAGACCAAATTGTTGAAAGCTCAGAATTGGGAATGAATATGATAGGGCATGTACGTCTATAGAGTGACAAGGGTAAATACAGGAAGACTGGGGATCATTGCAGAATACCTGGAGAAGATAAAGAAAGGAGAGACCCAGTCAGTAATGACGGGACTTCCTATCAGACATGGTGGTTGTCCATACGGGCTGGAAACATCCAATAAACAGTACAAGAGCAGAGTAACAATTTGAAGTTTCCTCTTTAACCACCCTCGAGCAGCAATCCCATTTGAACAGTGTCCCCACTGCCTTTGAAGCGGGAAACTCTATCCCACCATGCCCCACCCACCTCACTTGGCTTGCATTAATTACCACTGCCTGAAATTCTCTCACTGCGCTTCCAGTCCTGCCCTTGCAAAGAGGAATTACCAATACTCCACCTGCCACTAGCTCAGGCACCGCTGGAACTCTGAGACCTGCACAGAGATGCACCCACAGAGATCCACAGTTCGTCCCATCAGGCCCATGGAGCAAGACACCCAGGAGCTTGCCCTATGTATTGCTTGCCTCCTTGACCTGTGTATTCCACGCAGCTGGCAAAGCAAGTCTCACACTACAGCCCCTTCCATACCCTACCTATTCTCTCAGGCCATCCAAGCAACATGAAGGCCTCCAGACTCTCAGTGAGCGAGAGAAGGCCTGCATTGTGCATGAGATAATACTGCATCCTAGGGTCTTCCTGTGACCAGTCCTGCTCTCCAGAGGCCCCATAGCACATAGCAATGCAGAAAGACCATGAAGGGCCCCAAAACTGGAAAGATCCTGATTGCATGACACATGCTGCCCACCATGGGGAAGAGATCTGTTCACACACCTCCACACAATCTTATGAGGCAAAACATACATACCTCATGATAAAGGATTCTTGTGTGTCTATAACCCATTACCATATCGGCCGGTGAGAGACAATTAACCCCCAACCAATCGGCAGCAACATAGTTATACATAGATCAATACAAAATAACCATTAAAACAATGCAAAGAAAGGTAGAAAATATAAAAAGAAAAAGAAGTGAAACTCCAGATATATCAAAAGTAAAAGAATAAAAACGGACAGAAATACAATTGATATAAAAATATATAAGCAAAAAAACTCAGTATCTTAATGTCCTGAAAACAGTAGTCAATTATAAATTATATGAAGGAAAAGTGACCGAAGCAAATGAGGAAATTAAAAAAAAGAAGGAATACAAATAAAAATGTCCCATCTAGTGGATTCCAACTCATAAAGATCCTATATAGGGTTCCCAAGACTGTAAGTCGTCGTAAGGACACCAGAGAACCTCATCTTTCTCCCAGCGAGTAGTTGATAGGTTTGAACCACCAGCTTTAGGGTTTGCAGCCCCAAACCAAACCCACAATTTCACTGGGGCTATTTGTTTTTGTTAAATGCCATTGAGTGGGTTCTAACCGATAGGAACCCTTTATAGGGTTTTGGAGACTGTAAATCTTTATGCTAGGAGAATGCCTTATGTTTCTTTCAAGGAGCAGCTGGTAAGTTTGAATTGCTTACCTCATGGTTAGCACTCTAGTGCTAATACCAGGATTACTTTGTCTTCAAAAATTCTCAGCAAAATTTTAGCAAACAAAATTCACCAACATATTAAGAAAATCACATATCATAATCAAGTGGGACTTATATCAGGAATACATGGGGTGAGTCATCATAAGAAAATCAAGCCAATGTAATTCACAAAATGAATCACATGATCATCTCAACTGATGAAGAAAAGATAACGGATAAAATCCAACACACTCTTCTGATTAAAACCTCTAAGCTAAGTAGGAAAAGAAGAGAAATTCCTGAACATAATTAGACATATATGCAAAATCAACCCTTAGTGAGATGGATTAACACAGTGATGGAAATGATGCACTCAGATATAATAATAATTGTAAGGATGGCACATGACCAGCGAGATTTCATTCTGTTGTAGTTATGAGTTAGAGCTGATGTGATGGCAACTAACAACATGTAATACCAACAGCCAATGCTAGAGAACAGGAATGAGACAAAGATGCTTATTATCACCAGTCTGAAATAAGACTACAGTACTGGACATCCTAGCTAGAGCCACAGGGCAAGAAAATATAAAATTAAAGTTATCCATATTAGAAAGAAAAAAGCAAAACTCTCTTTTCACAGATAACATGATCATATGCAGAGAAAATCCCAGAGATGCCATAAGAAAGCCACTACATCTTATAGAAGATTTCAATGAAGTGTCAGTGTACAGGATCAACACATAAAATTTGATTGGTTCCTTTATATTAACAAGGAGAATTCTAAAAAGGATATCAAGAAAGCAATATCATTTGCAATACCTCCCTAAATGATAATAAAGTTGTTGTTGTTAAGTGCTGTAGAGTTGGTTCCAACTCATAGTGACCCTGTATAGGGTTTCTAAGGAGCAGCTGGTGGGTTTGGACTGCCGGGCTTGTGCTGCACAAGGTCGGCAGTCCCTGCAATTCCAGGAGTCGTATCTAGGAATTATTCTAAGCAGGGATGTAAATGACCTATACAATAATATCTATAAAGACAACTACAAGAAACTGAAAAATATCAACATTAATGGAAAAACATTTCATGCTCATGGATTGCAAGATTTCACAATGTGAAAATGATCCTAGTACCCTAAGAGATCCATGTCATAGTGGTTGTTGTTAAGTGCTGTAAAGTTGGTTCTGACTCATAGTGACCCTGTATAGGGTTTTTGAAGAGTGGCTGGTGAGGCTGGTGAGTTACAACTGCTGACTCTGTGGGTCTAGTGGACCTTGCGGTTCAGTGCTTATCCTACAGAGCCATGCCAGGATCCAAGCGATATCTATAGATACAACAAAATTCCAATCTAAATTTCACAGTATTTTTGACTGAAATATAGAAACTAATCACCAACTTTATCTGTAGAGGAAAGAAGCCACAAATAGCAAGAGGAATATTGAAGAACAAAATGGGAAGCCTCACATTTCCAGACTTCAAAACATACAATACAGCCACAGTAATCATATGACCTGGTACAGTATCGATGACAGACACATCAACCAGGGAAATAGTACAGGTTCTACATGGGCACAATAGAGAGTTCTGGAAATCCCATTCTTTAAAATGCTACAAATTTTTGATATCAGCTACAAGGTCAAATGTCTTTGCAAAGTCAATAAAACACAGATAAATGTATTTCCTGTATTCTCTGCAGCTGTCCAAAATCTATATGATACAAGGTTAATGTTGCTGTTGCTACTGCTAATCATTATTGATACCAGCAATGACATTCCTTATTTAATATCCTGTTCTGAATCCATCTTGATTTTCTAGCATCTTGATACCCGGTTCTGCTACAGCTGTTTTTTAATCATCTTCAGCAAAATTTTACTTGCCTATGATATTAATGATATTGCTTTCTGATTTTCATATTCTGTTGGGTAACCTTTCTTAGGAATGGGCACAGATATTGATCTCTTGTAGCTATCTGGTTTGCCAGATACCTGTCCCCTAAATTTCTTGGCATAGATAAGTGAGCATCTGCAGTGCTGCATGCATTTGTTGAAACATTTCAATTGGTATTCTGTCGATTCAAGGAGTCTTGCTTTTCTCCATTGCCTTCAATGATGGGCAGCTGAATAAAGAAACCAGCATACTGGTATAACTAGAATGAAATGGACAAGAATGATGACACATTGTGAAAAACATAGCCAACATTACTGAATAATTTTTGAAGAAATCATTACACGAAAGTCTAATTTGCTGCGTAAAATTTTATATAACACAATTAAAAAACAAAAATTAACAGCTGTATGGAGCACAGTTGTCCTCTGACAAACACAAGGTTTTCATGAATTGGAGTAGACTCACTGGCAACGGGTTACTGGTTCTTTAACTATTTGAAAGATAAACATGAAATTAATTCATTTCATTTTCAAACATTTTTACTAAACATCTGCTAAGATTAGTGTCAGATGCTAATAAAGCACAGTTGTTTTGAAATGCTGTCTAGTCGATTCCAAACCATAGTGACCCCTATATAGGGTTTCCCAGGAGCAGCTGGTGAGCTTGAACCATTGACCTTGCAGTTCAAATGGCTTTGCGGTCTGGTGCATTAACGCACAATGCCACACCAGGACTCCACAGTTGTTATTACCAGCCCACAAATTCTTCAATTTGTGATTGTTTACACAAGGGACTCATGATCAATAACGTAGCACTGTATTTAAAAGTTTGGGCTGTACAATCAGAGACACTAAGACTAGACCTGATTTCACACCTCACTGGCTATGTGACTGAGTGATTTGATTGATGTCACTGAATCTAAATTTCCTCACTAATACACTTTTGAAAAATTGATGAGAAAAAACGCAGCACTAAACACAAAGCCTTACTTAAAACAAGAAAGTGAAAGCTGTTTTCTTTCTTGTTTTCTGTACCCTAGGTCATCTGCCGACATCGAAAACAGGGAAAATGGCAGCTGCAGGCCATCATCCTTACGAACGTAATTGGGTAGAATATTAAACACCTTGAGAGCATCAGTATCGAGTTGATCTAGGTCTTGACATCACACTGAGTCTGTACCTGAGTTTTGCTTGGAACCGGATGACCATTTTCTTGTTCAGTTGAGTCATTGTCTTATGCAGCTCTTTCCTAATTATGCTTGATATCCCGTTTCCATTTCCTACTTGCTGACTTGTGGCACGGTGGCTTAGTGTGCTGGACTTCAAGGTCGGTTTGAACCACAGGTCATTGGTTCAAGCTCACCAGCTGCTCCTTGGAAACCCTATACAGGGTCGCTATGGGTGGGAACTGACTTGACAGCATTTAATAACAACAACAAATTTGTCTATGGATTCCTGGTGTGGTGCTGTAGGATAAATCACTGGACCACAAGTTCGGTTTGAACTGCAAGACTGGCAATTCAAACCCACGAGTCGCTCACCAGAAACCATATACGGGATCTCGATGAATTGGAATTTACTCGATGGCACATAACAACAGCAACAAAACCATGGCTACGGAATTCCTGACATTCTTTGCTCTGTTTCCTTTCAAGTGAGGTTTGCAACCCCATTTCAGCAAACAGGCATCATTGGTGCATGTGAGATTGCCAGTCTGCTTCTTGATCTAGTTGGACATATGCCCTGCCTTTGGGAACCATTTGTCTCTTAGTCTTAGGGCAAAGAAAACCTGGAGAATGCTCTTCACCTTGGCTCAGAAAAATATGTGAAGTTCAGGTGCCGGGCACATTGATGAGTTCAAGTCTGAACAGAAGCCCCTATGTTGGAGTTCCATGACTTCCTTTGAGTCCAGACTCTAGCATCTACACCTGAGATCTTAACACCTGTCTGGCCTCTCAAAGTGATCTTTAATTAAAGATAGGGATTAATTTGTTTGGTGTATGTTTTTAAGTTTGATGATAAATGTTAACAGCATAAGGTACCTGGAGCCCTCCAAGTTAGGTCCTGTCATTAGACTGGACCTTACAATTTTGGTTAGGATAATCTTCTTGAAGTAGCAGAATACAGCCTGCTTGGTCAGAATGATTCAGTGTGATGGTTCAGAATGTGGATCCAGCTCCTGTGTGATAGACAATCTCTATCACACAGAACCTGAGGGGCCAGACCTCTTCAATGAGAATGGAATTAATTCTAGAAAGTATTTTAAGAACAATGAAGTGCTGAAAGTAGCAGTAGAGGGACATATCAGTTGCATGGAGATTAGAATGCCAAAGGGCAAGCACAGAAGTTAGGAAATTCATCAGCATATCAGACAAAAGATGATGGTCTTAGGTGACATTAGGAGAGACATGAAAAAAAAAAAAAAAAACCTATGAGAAAAGTTGTTCCATTGATGATAGAGCAAGCAGAACTTGAGGATGCACTGGATATGTGAACAAAAGAAATAAATCAATGAAGAAGCCAAGGATTTGGGGCTGAGAATCTTGGAGAATGCAATGGATTTTTATTGAGATGAGGACATTTTGGAGGTGAAGCAGATGTGGAGGGAATTAGAAGCTCATTTAAGGAATTGTTTAGTCTGAGTTTCACATTAAGCATTTGTTATGAATTGATTATTCCCCCACCCCAAATATGTTAAAGTACCTTTAAATATATGATAATGGAGTCTTAAGATGTTATCAGTTAATATGAGATTAGAGTAGAGTAGGGTGGGCCCTAACCCCATCTAAATGGTGTCTGGTTAAAAGGAACAGAGAGTTCATTGAAGAAAGAATGGCCAAGATGGCCAGGTAACTCTGAGGACAGATACAGCTTCAAGCCAAGTAGCTCTAAAGATTGCTGTGAGTCACCAGAAGCTAGGAGATAATCATTGACAACGTTCTTTCTCAGAGTTCTTGTTGTTGTTGTTGTTGTTGTTGTTATGTGCTGTCGAGTCAGTTCCAACCAATAGCAACCCTGTACAGGGTTTCCAAGACTGTAAATCTTTACGGGAGCAGAAAGCCTCATCTTTCTCCTGTGGAACAGCTGGTAGCATCGAACTGCTGACCTTGAGTCCTTAGAAGGAATCAAAATGGGTAATATACTAATTTGGACTCTGTGCCTCCATAACTGCAAGTTTCTCTTTTTTAAAAATCATTCTGTGTGTGGCATTTTGTTACTATGGGTTTAGAAAAGTAAGAATGCATTGAAACAGAGATGCATAGCATATCATTGCTACAACACAAAAGTCTGGAGTTCCCAAGAACAGTGAGAGTTAGTGACAACAGTGTGTGGATTTTCAGATTGGAGACAATGGTTAAACCCTGGGATTGATGAGATGACAAGTCCATGGGTACTGATAAAGTAGCAAAGATGTCCAATGACTGATCCCTGGACTGAACACCATGCTGTTGTTAACAGGCCCCTGATGACCAAGATGCAAATGGAGCAAAATTCTTCCAGCTCCTGCATTATCTCCGTGATCAGTTGAAGATTGGATCATTGCAACCCATAGGGTTTCAATAGCTTTTAAAACAACACCACCAGACCTTTTATTCTACCATAAGATTTAGAGGGCTGAGAGATGTTATAAAGTTGGTGCAAGAGGCCAAAGTTCAAGAACAGAGTTGACATTGGAGCTTCAGAATTCACAAGAATATAGGCATTCCTTTGTATAATCAGGAAAGCAAAAATGAATACTGGCATAAAGAACAAGAGGATTTATTCAGAGGTGTCCAAGGCCACAAAACCATGAGATTATTCATGATGAATTGGTCCAGACATAGTGAAAACTGGCTACATTCTGAATGTGTTTTGGAGGGAGGTATAGTTAACAGGATTTCCTCAAAACCACATAAATGATTCACCTAGATATCATATCTCACTTCCTTGCTTTATTTAGCCTTCTGCACAAGTAATAACACCTGCAAAGTGGTCTTTCCTTAACACAAGTTTCATGTCCTGTCATTCTCCTTCATTTTACCATGTTTTAGTTTTCTTTGCTGATATTTTTACCTGAACTGAAGTGTTAGTGTGGCACTGT
>NW_006408716.1:3127399-3149212 GCF_000296735.1 Chrysochloris asiatica | reverse complement strand
GCTGGATCTCCCCTCCTCGTGAACCAAACACTCGTGACAACTATGTCGAGGGCAGACCCCGACAAACAGCCATTCCTTGGAAACCCTATATAAGGTTGCTATGACTGATAACTGACTCTATGGCGTTTAGCAACAGCACACAAATACCTGAAATTGCATTCTATGTACAATTGCTGACCTGTTAATTGAATGTCTCTCTTAACAGAATGTCCTCTTGATGAGGCTACAGACTGGGTTACTTTGTCTTCACTGTGTTCCAAGAACCTTCAGTTTTTCCTGGGCCACAGTTAACATTCAAATATTTTTACATGAGAAAATTGTCCAATGGGAACAGTCCTTCTGGGACCACAAACCTTCATCTTAGCACATCAGACAATGGCAAGGTCTTTCTTTGTAGCATGTTTGCTGTGATGTAGGGTCATCTCAGTGATACAAGAAAGGAACAGGTTGGTCTAAAGTCTGGCCTAATTTAATCTATGTATCTGGAGCCAGAGTCTCACAAAAGAGATCTCTGTATGCCTGTCTCTTACATGCATTTTCTTTTCTCTACTCTGGTGTGGCTCTGTAGGATGTGCACTGGTCTTCTAACAACAAGGCTAGCAGTTCAAACTCACCGATTGCTCCTCAGAAGCCCTATACATGATTACTATGAGTGGGAACTGACTAGACATCACTTATCAACAGCACTCATTTTGCTAGATTTCCAGTTTTAGGCTATAACCTGTGGACTCCAGGTTTGTAAAACTACATTGTAGTACTTCTGTGTAAATCTCCTAATTGTCAGATAAACATTAAAACAAAAAAAGTGATCTTCATTATCAGGGCTATGGAAGATGAACAAAAGTTACTCAAGTCTGGCCAAAGGTAACTCCAGTACGCTAGGTACTATGATATTCACAGAAGAGACTTCCTGATTTGTGAAGGATGTGTCTCAGTACTCAGTAGGACCAAGGTCACTGAACTCACTGCCCATGGCTTTATCTAGAGTTGTAAGAAACACCTGAGAAGTGAGAAACAACTAGAGACACTCACTACTGAGCAAACAAGAGCCGGTCTCCTTTATCTGTCTGCCTGACCAGCATGCATTACTTCATTAACCTCAGTGGAAAACATCATTTTCTGTGAAGGAATGATGTTGCAATGATTGATGAGCCCAGAGCCACAAATGTCATCCAAAAGGAGGAGCTGGGGAATAAATGACTGCTTTTGCTAGGCTGATTTTACTGTAGATGGCAGGGAGACAGTATGATACATTGAGACCCCAGAAATGAACCATCGAACTCATTGTGAGACGTCACCCTGAACAGCTGTCTGCTGTGCCTCAATTTCCTATTTTTCTGTATTGTGTCTGCACTGCTAACCACGGCAGACTACTCACATCGGAAGTAGAAACTTTTCTTCAGCACTTACTATATGCTGAATACTGACAATATTCCCATTATGTTCTTTAGTCTTAACCAGTTAAATGACAGTTTCATAGATACAAAAAGCAAACTTCTCTCTGTAACAAACATAGCTAAGTAACAACCTAGTAGAAGATTGTTGCTGTCTAAAAGACCATCATTTTAACAAATGTTTTTGACTACAAAGATTTCAAGCCTACTTTCTTATATATTTCTCTTTTCTTCTTTCTTCCTAGTTTTGTTCCTTGTATTTTTTATTTCACTTGCCTTTTTGCTTGCATCTTTCATTTTTCTTCTCCCCTTATTTTATTTTCCTTTCTCTAATTTTCTATTTTTAGTAATAAATTCTTTTTTCGCTGCTGCCTGTTGCTTTTTTTCTTTTTTATCTGTTTTCATTTTGCTGTTGTTTGTTTTCTCTTGTATGTGTGTTTGTTTTCTTTTTACCCCACCCAATGGGATACAGCAACCATCCCCAAAGAGCCCAGCCACAATCATAACTCCTGAAGTCCCATCCATTGGCCAAGAGACACTACCAGCTCTTACACCACATAATCAAAGCTAGAAAGCACCCAACATCAAACAAACCCAATCTGAATTGTGGTACACAAGCAATAGAGAATTGCACATGTTCATCCGTTCTATAGCACACACACCAGGAGGCAGGATGTGAGTGCCTAAGAATATTTAAACATATAATCATCAATTTAACAGCTCCAGAATATCTCAGAGACAACTGACAATTTCAGTTCACATGAAAGCACAAAACACAGTGACTCAAACAACTGACCCAAACACAGAGCTGGGAAACCTTTCTGAAGAATAAAAGGTATTGGAACTAGTTGATAAGGAATCTAAAAGAATGTTATTAAAGTACCAGAAATAGATTGAGAGAAAAACTGAGGAAGTTGCAGGTAAAAACAAAGAGAACACAGGAAAAAAAAAAAGAAGGATTCAAGTAAATACTATAAGAACCAATAGACAAAATGAATGAAAAATTAGAAGCAATACAGTGACTGTAAATAGAAATCCAGAAGAACTATACTAACATTTCAGAAATAGAGAGCACATTGAAAAGACAAAGGAGTAGATTTGAATAGAAAGCCTAATAGTGACTATGAACACACATCTCTCAAAACCAGTCTGCTAGAAAAGCAATCAGATAAAAGAAGAAACAAAGCCAAACAAAGCCTAAAAGCTACTTGGGACACTACCAAGAAGAGTAACCTACATGTGATTGGAATTCCAGGAAGCGACAAAACTAAGCATATAGAAAATTGTTGAATAGCTTTTGGGAGAAAACTTCCCATCATGAAAGACGAGAAAATAAACATTCAAGAAGCCAAATGAACCCCAAGTAGAATATATGCCAAAAGAAAGTCACCAAGACATATTGTAACCCAATGTTCTAAAACTAAAGGCAGGAAAGAATCCTGGGAGCATCTCAATCAAAATTAAAGGTAACCTATAAAGGAGAGCTAATAAGAATAAACTGATTTCTCCGCAGAAACATTGCAAGCAAAAAGGCAACGGAATGACATATACATATAAAATTGTCAACCAAGAATCATATGCCCAGCACAACTGTCCCTCAAATATGACCATGAAAATAGAACCGTTTCAGATAAACAAAATTTTTTAAAATTTATAAAAATCAGATCAAATTTACAAAAATAAAAAAGGGAGTTCTTTCAATGGAAAACCAACAACACAATGAAAAGTCCTCAGATTAACATACAACATCACCCAGATCCTTCTGCTGCTTATGCTGTTGAATTAGTTTCAATGCATAGTGACCGTGTATAGGGTTTCTGAGGCTGTAACTCTTTATGGAAGAAGAAAGCCTCATCTTTCTTCTGCGGAATATCTGGTGGATTAGCAATGTGGTCCTGTGGTTAGCAGCCCAGTGGCTAACCCACTATAGTGATGGGACTCCTTCTCTGAAATATAGAAGCATCTAAAGTGCAGTGGTTATGAATTGGACTGTGAACCTTAAGGTCAGCAGTTCAAAACTACCAGCCACTTCGCTGGAGAAAGATGAGGCTTTCTACTCCCATCAAGGTTTACAGCCTTGGAAACCCTGTACAAGGTCGCTATGGGTCAGAATCGACTCAATGGCACTTAACAACAACAACAAAGTAAAACAAATCTAAAAGACAATATAGGGAATCAGAGCTATCGATTTATAACAAAGATAATTACAAAACAAAAAGAGGGAAATTCTAGAACTTCTAAACAGCAAAGAAATGAAGCAGATTCCAAGACAATAAGACTGTTTTATGGCTAAGAAGAAATTAATAAATTATAGAGTAACTTCAGAGACAATTAGTAAACCTCATGAAAACAAAAGAAGACAATCATAAAGACTCAGTAAATATTAAAACAATAGTAATGAAGGAAATTACAAAAAGAAAGAAAAAAACCACACACACAATTATTTCAGCTCTGAACATTATGTGGAACAAAGAAAAACCATCAACACCACACATAAAAATAAACCAGTAACACACATGTGCATCCCTAAATGATAATGACCAACTCAGACCTACCAATAATTACACTGAATGCAAATGGATTTGATGCACCAGTCAAGAGACACAGTAGTTGAATAGATAATAAGATAGGATCTATAAATATGCTTATATATATAGAGAGAGAGAGAGAGAGAAATAATGCATACATACAAAGACAAAATTAGATTATAAATTAAAGGATGGGGAAAATTTATGTCAAGCTAACAGCAATGGAAAAAATAAAAACAGAAGTGGCGATATTAATTACTAACGAAATAGTCTGTAAGACCAAACTAGCATAAGTGACAAAGAAGGACTTTATATAATGATTAAATGGTCATTTGATTAAATTGCTGTGGTGTGGTACCCATTAAAGGAGTACGAAGCTACCTGCATTGACTGCCTTTATGCAGGCCCTACTCTGGTAGTGTAGTGGTTACGAATCGGGCTGTGAACCTCAGGGTCAGCAGTTCCAAACTACCAGCTGTTCCACGGGAGGAAGATTTACAGCCTCAGAAACCCTGTGCAGGATTGCTATGGGTTGGAACCGACTCCACGGCACATGACAACAACAACTCTAAATCAGCAAAGTCAGCTCTGGCTAGCCTGGAATAGTTCTGACTAGGAGAAGCAGTTGAACGACGTGTGGGAGAGAAAAAAAGAAAGAAATGTCCAGCCAAGGCAGGAGGTGGCATACAAGCATATTGCTTATTGGTGGAGAGAAAGAGGTGACTTTTTTATTCTTGTACCCCACACTATACTGGTGACCAGAGGTGTGGTCAGCCCCCACTGGTGTCCACTCCCAGGGAAGCTTCTGCTCTTCAGGCTGTTGAAGTCATATCAGTGTATGGGGAGTAGTACTGTAGGTCATCCCTGGCATCTGGACACAGGTGTGACCTATTCCAGACCTGCAGAATCAGTTCTGATCAGCCCTGGACTAGAGGGCCCTTTCCCCCTCAGATCCCGTCTGGGATGGAAATACCCTGATAAGCCAGGTACTGTGGGGTCTGCATGAACTACTACTGGATTAGGTGCCCAAGGCAGATAACATCTAGCCCTATAGGAACTTCACCTAGGGTGGAATACTACTGTCACATGTTTTGCCTACATACAATGTGATGTCCCTCACTGGTAGGAAACCCCAGAATTTTCTCTTCTCTGGGTCTGAATAAATTTTCAGAAAAACATGACCTATGTAAGTTAACACAGAGTGGAGTTGTAGTTGTTAGGTGCCGTTGAGTCGGTACCAACTCATAGCGACCCTATGCACAACAGAACGAAACACTGCCTGGTCCTGGGTCAATCTCACTATTGTTGCCACGCTTGAGCTCATTGATGCTGCCACTTTGCCAATTCATCTTGCTGGGGGTCTTCCTCTTTTTCTCTGACCCTCCATCTTACCAAACATGATATCCTTCTCCAGTGACTGATCCCTCCTGACAATATGTCCAAAATATGAGAGACGAAGTTTGGCCATCCTGGCCTCCAAGGAGCACTCTGGCTGCACTTCTTCCAATACAGATCTATTGATTCTTTTGGCAGCCCATGGCACTTCCAATACTCTCCTCCAACATCATAACTCAAAACCATCAATTATTCTACGGTCTTCCTAATTCACTGTCCAGTTTTCGCATGCATATAAGGTTACTGAAAGTACCTTGGCTTGGGTCAGGCACACCTTAATCTTCAAGCTGACATCTTTGCTCTTCAACACTTTTAAAAGGTTTTGTGCAGCACATTTGCCCAACGCGATATGTCATTTGAATTCTTGATTGCTGTTTCCATGAGTGTTGATAGTTGATCCAAGCAAAATGAAGTTCTTGACAACTTCAATCATCTTTTCTCTGTTGATAAGAATGTTGTTTATTGGTCCAGTGGTGAGGATTTTTGTTTTCTTTACATTGAATGCAATCCATACCGAAGGTTGTGCTCTTTGATCTTCATAAATAAATATTTTAAATTCTCTTCACTTTCAGCAAGGAATGTTGTATCATCTGCATATCACAGATTATTAAGGAGTCTTCCTCCAATCCTGATAACATTTTTATTCATATAACCCAGCTTCTCGGATTATTTGCTCAGCATACAGGTTGAATAAGTGTAGTGGAAGAATACAACTCTATTGTATATCTTTCTTAATTTTAAATCACTCAGTGTTCCCATGTTCTGTTTGAACAACTGCCTCTTGGTCCAGGTACAGATTCCTCATGAGCACAATTACGTGTTCTGGAATACTAATACTTAACAATGTTGTCCATACCTTGTCATGATCCACACAATCGAAAGCCTTTGCATAATCAATATTTTCTGATATTCTCTGCTTTCAGCCAAGATTCATCGGACATCAACCACTTCTGAATCCACCTTGAACCTCTGGAAGTTCTCTGTTAATGTATGCTTGCAACCATTTCTATACTACCTTTAGTAAAAATATCAAAGATATTCTCTGATGATTTCCACATTCCATTGGGTCACCTCTCTTTGGAATGGGCATAAACATGGATCTCTTCCAATCAGTTGGCCAGATAGTTGTCTTCCAAATTTCTTGGCATAGGTGAGTGAGTGCCTCCTGTGCCACCTTACTTTCTTTAAAGATTCCAATTTTTATTCCATCAATTCCTGGTGCCTTGTCCTTTGCCAGTTCCTTCAATGCATCTTGGACTTCCTCCTTCAGTATCATTGGCTCTTGATCATATGCTACCTGTTGAAACAGTTGAACATCAACAATTTCCTTTGGGTACATTGACTGTTTGTATTCCTTCTATCTTCTTTTGATGCTTTCTGCATCATTCAATAATTAGCCTAGAGAATCCTTCAATAATGAAAATCAAGGCTTGAAGTTTTTCTTCAGTTCTCCCAGCTTGAGAAATGCTGAGCATGTTCTTTATTTTTGGTTATCTGACTCCACATCTTTGCATATTTTGTTGTGATAATTGACTTTATGTTCTCAGTCTGACTTTTGAAATTTTCTGTTCAGGTCTTGTACCTCCTCATTTCTTCCATTTGCTTTAGCATCTCTGTGCTGGAAAGCAAGTTTCAGAGTCTCTTCTGACATCCATTTTGACCTTTTCCTTCTTTCTTGTCTTCTTAATGACTTTTTGCTTTCTTCCTGTATGAAGTGCTTGATGTCATTCCACAACTCTTCTGGTCTTTGTCTTTAGTGTTTAATGCATCAAATCTGTTCTTCAGATGATCTCTAAATTCAGGTGGGATATATTCAAGGTCATATTTTGGCTCTCGTGGGCTTGTTTTAATTTTCTTATCTTCAGTTTGAATTTGCAAATGAGCAATTGATGGTCTGTTCCACAATCTGCCCCTGGTTTTGTTTTGGCTGATGATATAGAGCTTTTCTATTGTCTCTCTGCATATGTAGTCTATTAGATTTCTATGTATTGCATATGGCCAGGTGCATGCATATAGTCATCTCTTATGCTGTCTAAAGAAAGTGTTTGAAATGAACAAATCATTGATTTTGCAGAATGCTATCATGTAATCTCCAGCATCATTTCTATCACCAAGGCCATAGTTTCCAACTGCTGATCATTCCTCTTTGTTCCCAATCTTTGCATTCCAATCACCAGTAATGATCAATACATCTTGATTGTATGTTTCATCAATTTCAGATTGAAAAAAATTAGTAGAATTCTTCTATTTCATCCTCACTGGCTTTAGTGGTTGGTGTGTGTAAGTTGAATAATAGTGGTATTAATTGGTCTTCCCTGTAGGTGCACGGATATTATCCTATCACAGACAGCATTGTGCCTCATGACTGATCTGGATATGTTCTTTTTGACAATGAATGCAACACCATTCCTCTTCAATTTGTAATTCCTGGCATAGTAAACCATGTGGTTGTGAGATTCAAAATGGTCAATACCAGTTCATTTCAGCTCACTAATGCCTAAGATACTGATGTTTACATGTTCCATTTCACTTTTGACAATTTCCAGTTTTCCTAGATTCATCCTTCATACATTCCATATTCCAATAATTAATGGATGTTTACAGCTGTTTCTCATCATTTTGAGTTGTGCCCCATCAGCAAATGAAGGTCCCGTGGGTTTTACTCCCGTGGGCATTACTCCATTCGTGTCATCATGGTCAACTCTACTTTGAGAAATCAGCTCTTCTCCAGTCACATTTTGAGTGTCTTCCAATCTGAGGGGCGCATTTTCCGGCACTATATCTGACAATGTTTCTCTGTTATTCATGAGGTTTTCAGTGACTAAATATTCAGAAGCAGTTCGTCACTCCTTCTTCCTAGTCTGTCTTTGTCTGGAAGCTCATCTGAAACCTGTCTACCATGGGTGACCCTGCTGGTATTTAAAATACCAGTGACATAGCTTCCAGAATTACAGCAACTCACAAGCCATTACATTATGACAAATTGACAGATGAGTGGTGTAGACTACTTGAATAGAGCTATAACAAAAGAAGAAATTGATCAGGTCATGTGAAAAAGCTTCCAACAAACATGCCTAGACCCAGATGGCTTTATTGGAGAATTTTATGAAGCAAGCATAACTGCCATACCAAAATCAGGCAAAGATGTCACTATTCTTCATGAACAATAGATGCAAAAATTCTTGAGACTTACAGAAATGGAAGACTATACCATACTCTTAGATCATTGTGAAAATGTCAACACTACCAAAGGAATCTATAGAAATAATGCAATCCCAATCCAGATTCCAACATCATTCTTTAAGAAGATAGATAAATGATCATTGCCTTTATATGGAAACTTGGTGTGGTGTTGTAAGATGATCACTGTACTGGTAACCATAGACTGGCAGTTCAAACTCACCAATTGCTCCCTGAAAACCCTATACAGGGTCACTATAAGTCAGAGTTAACTTGACGGCACTTAACAACAACAACATTATATGAAGGAAAGGGACCTCGAATAAGCAATGCCGTGCTTAAGAAGGTTAAAATTGTCCTCACTCCCTGATATACTACAAATTTACAGTGGTCAAAAACAGCTTCATACTGATACAACAAAAATACATAGATCAATGAAACAGAATTAAGAACCTAGAAGTAAATCCTTCCACATACAGTCAGCTGATCCTTGACAAAGGACCAAAATATATCTCACACTACATACAAAAAATAAACTCAGTGTGGATTAAACACTGCAATACAAACCCTAAAACTATAAAGATATCAATGAAAAAAATAGGAACAAGCTGAGGGGCTCAAATACATGGTATAAATATACTATCAATCATTACAAAAAACTCACAAACACTAGAAGACAAAATAGAGGACTGCAACCTCCTAAAAATTAGACACATATGTACATAAAAATATTTTGCCAAAACAGTAAAAAGGGAGTCCATGGACTGGGAAATGTCTTTTGCAATGACATATCAAACAGAATATCTAATATTTATAGAAGACTACAACTAATATAACCATCAGAGATTATTTCTTTTATCAATAAAAACTTAAAAAAAAAAAAACTTTTTACAGCATTGGTCTCATACAATATCTCTTTTCTGATTGACTAATTTCACTTAGCATAATGTCTTCTAGGTTCCATCATGCTGTGATATATATATATATAGAAAGAGAGAGAGAGAGAGAGCTCTGGTAGCGCAGTGGTTACGAATAGGGCTGCAACCTTAAGGTCAGCAGTTTGAAACAACCAGCTGTTTCGCAGGAGAAAGATGAGGTTTCTGCTCCTGTAAAGATTTACAACCTCGGAAATCCTGTACAGGGTCACTATGAGTCGGTTGCAACTCCACAGCATATAACTACCACCACCACAACTATTATACAAGAAAAAGACAAGCGACTTGGAATCAATTAGTTCAGTGGATTAAGGGAACATATGAACATCAGTCTCCATGACTCTGAGACCAAAAGAATTAAATGGTGCCCAAAGACCACTACCAACTGCTCTGAAAGGGATCACATTAGAGGGTCCTGGATAGAGTGGGAGAAAATGTAGAGTTAAATTTGCCACCAGGCAAAGGACAGGTCTGTCGGAGCATGTGTGATGATGGGGAGATATTCACACCTTAGAATAATCAACCATTTGGGGTGAGGATCGTATATTCCCCTGGGACAAACTTCAGTAAAAGGGAGACACTGGAGCAGGAGACACAGGGAAGGATTAAGAGATACAATGTTGCATTGTGATGATTGCAATCAATGGTATGAAGCAAAATGAGTATGAATT
This sequence comes from Chrysochloris asiatica, assembly GCF_000296735.1. Taxonomy (NCBI): domain Eukaryota; kingdom Metazoa; phylum Chordata; class Mammalia; order Afrosoricida; family Chrysochloridae; genus Chrysochloris; species Chrysochloris asiatica. The sequence goes on along the minus strand of NW_006408716.1, from coordinate 3,139,109 downwards.
GTTGAATGGAGAACTGATTTGGTCTATAGACCTTCACCCAGTTCAAAGTAAAAAGTTTTTTAAAAATTCATGAGTAATTTGATATTATTCCTTTACTAGTTATATATTTCTATATTTTTTACTTATTAAACTATTGGGTTCTTTAAAGTATTTATCTTGGCATAACTGTTTATAAGGAGCTCTGGTAGCGTAGTGGTTACGAATCGGACTGCGAGCCACAAGGTAAGCAGTTCGAAACTACCAGCTATTCCGCAGGAGAAAGATGAGGCATTCTGCTCCCGTAAAGATTTACAGCCTTGGAAACCCTGTACAGGGTCACTATGAGTCGGAATTGACTCCACGGCACATAACAACAACAACATAACTGTTTATACTTTCTATTATTTTTATTTAACTTGTCATATTTGATATAAACTTTTTTCTAAGTAGGTACTTTTATTATGTACAGAGGCTGCTTAGAATCTTCATATTTATTAAATTTTGTTGCTTTATTCATTCCAAGTGAGGTAGCATGACAACTTAGTAGACAAGTTAGAAGTTTAATTTCTATTACAAAAGTGTTGTGGGATGGTATTTTGAGATCTTATTTTCCCACAATTATCTGTACCATTTGTAATTCCACCCTCTTAAGTCAGCAGCAGCCTTCCTTAATCCAGGGAACTGCTGCAATATACACACAATTAAAAAGAGTTTAGATATTAACACCTTGAGTTTTAAAGATCTTAGCCTTTACTATTTATGACATAAACAAGGGATTTGGGCCAAATTATTGAGAAACAATTATCCATAAACTGGGTCAAGATTTTCTAGTCAAGAGGAAGGAAAGAAAACAAGTCTAGCCCTAAGAAAGTGACTGAACAATGAGGAAGGAAATAATAGGAACTCACCATTGGTTGGAGTAATCCATGCACACATTTCTGAGTTGAGATGTGGAGATGCTCAGAAACCTTCAGTTTTTCTGCCTGGGACCAACTGTTTCTTCCTCCAGACGCTGCACAATCAGGTTCATATATGACATTGATTTCTTTTCTCTAAGGTACTTTTCTGAAGCCTCAGTTGCTATGGAGAGAAATTTCTCAGTATAGGAATCTTAAACATGTGACACATTTGAAGAGAAGATGAATAGGGGATAGAAGTGTTTGGGTCTCCAATCTTTTGAGTCAGAAATGTGAAATTCCAGGTGATTCGGGGTTACTGACAGGAGTTGTCCGCTCATTGGATGATGTGATAGTTAAGGTTTGTGTCAACTTGACTGTGCTTAGATTCTCAGTGAATTGGCCATTAAGAAGCATTATTCACCTCCATGATGAAATTAGTATAATGCAATCACCCTCACAATGTCATCTGATGTGATCAGTCCTGGCCTGATGTAATTGTCCTATGTGTTGTAAATCCTCACTTTTATGAGGTTGGATGCAAAATACGGAATAAAGGATGGATCTTGAATCAATCTAATTTTAGATATAAAAGGCAGGAAAAGTGACCAAACCAAGGGACCTATTATCATGAAAGAGGAAGAGCCAGGAGTGGAGTACATCCTTTGTACCTGAGGTGCCCACACTGTGAAGTTTCTAGATCCAAGAAAAGATTGATGCCAAGACAAATAGAGATCTCCACGGAATGCTGTGCCTACTTATGCTAAAAGGAAACAAGGACCGACTTCAGAGTCAGCACTCAGAGCTAGCCTCATGAACCATAAGAGAATACATTTCTGTTCGTTAAAGCCATCCTTGTCAGTTTGAAGACTAAGACATGGTATTTTCAATAACCTCATATGCATGTGAATGTTGGACAGTGAATAAAGAAGACCACAGAAGAATTGATGAATTTAAGTTATGGTATTAGAGGAGAGTATTGAAAATACCATGGACTCCAAAAGAACAAACATCTGTGTTGCCATAAGTGCAGCCAGAGTGCTTCTTGGAAGACAGGATGGCCAGATTTCATCTCTTATACTTTGGACATGTCAGGAGAAAGGAGTCACTGTAAATGAAACTCATGTTTGGTAAAGTAGTGGATCAGAGAAAAAGAGGAAGACCCCCAACAAGATGGATTAGCACAGTGGCAGCAGCAACGGGCTCAGGTGTAGCAACAATTGTGAGGTTGGCCCCAGGACCGGGCACTGTTTTGTTCTGTCACTACGAGTTGGTACCAACTCGATGGCACCTAACAACAACAAGAAAGCCATCCACTGGTAGTATTTCTCTAACAACAACATTAGATAACTGAAACAGACAGAGAGAAGGATATAATCTTCTCCAAATCTGACTTGTGCTGATCCTGGAAGCTGTTTTAATTAGGTGCTGTTGGTTGCAACTCACAGTGACACTATGCACAACAGAACGGTGTGCCATGTTCACAATTGCTACATTTGAGCCCAGTGTTGCTCACTGTGTCAAGCCATCTCTTGGGAATCTTCATCTTTTTCGTTGACCCTCCATTTTGTCAAGCTTGATGTCCCTCTTCAGCATGCATGCATGAAGTATAAGAAACAGAGTCTCACCATCCGCACATTTAAGGGGCAACCTGGCTGTACTTCATCCAACACAGAATTGTACATTCTTCTGTCCGTCCATGACACTTTCAATATTCTTCTTCGATGCCATAATTGAAATGCATCAATTCTTCTATAGTCTTCCTTATTCATCGCCCAACTTTCAAATGCATATGAGATGATTGAAAATATCATGGCTTAGGTCAGGTGCACTTTCGTGCTCAAACTGACATTTTTGCTCATTAACACTTTAAATAGGTCTTTTGCAGCAGATTTTCATTATGCAATATGTCATCTGATGTCTTGACTGCCGCTTCCATGAGTGTTGATTATGGATCTGAGGAAAATGAAGTCTTTGATAACTTCAATCTTTTCTCCATTTATCATGAGGATACTTATTGGTACAGTTAGGAGGATTTTTATTTTCTTTACATTGAGGTGTAATCCATAGTGAAGTAAGTCATCTTTGCGTACAGTAAGCAAGATTGTATCATCAGCAGATAACAGGTTGGTAACAAATCTTTCTCCAGTCCTAATCCCATGTTCTTCTTCATATAATCTTGTTTCTCATATCATTTACTCAGCATATAGACTGAATAAATATGGCGAAAGGATACAACCATGGCACACATATTTCCTGATTTTAAACCATTCAGTGTTTCCTTGTTGTGTTCTAACAACTACCTTTAGATCTATGTACAGGTTCTTCGTGAGGACAAATACATATTCTTGGAATACCCATTCTTGGAAATGTTGCCCATAACTTTTCATGCTCTACAGAGTCAAAAGCCTTTGCATAGTCAATAAAGCACAAGTAAACATCTTTCTGGTATTCTCTGCTTTCAGACAAGATCCATCAGACATCAGCAATGGTATACTTTATTCCACAACCATCTATGAATCTGTCTTGAATTTCTGGCAGCTCCCTGTCTATATACTGCTGCAATGATTTTTTAATTATCTTCGGAACAATTTTGTTTGCATGTGATATTGTTTGATGATTTCCATATTCTGTTGGGTCACTTATCTTTGGAATAGGATCATATATAGATCTCTTCCAATCAGTTGGCCAGGTAGCATCTTCCAAAGTTTCAGGTATAGATGGCTGAGTGCCTCCAGTGCCTCATCAGTTTATTGCAATATTTCAATTTGTATTCTGTCAATTCCTAGGGCCTTGTTTTTGGCAGTGCCTTCAGGGCAGCATGAACTTTGTCCTTACTACTATTAGATTTTGATCTTATGGTATCTCTTGAAAGGAATGAACATAGACCATTTCATTTTGATACAATGACTCTGTGTATTCTTCCATTTTCTTTTGATGCTTTCTGCATCATTCCATATTTTGTCTTTGTTGTTGTTGTTAAGTGCTGTCAGTCAGTTCTGACTCATAGAGACCTTGCATAGGGTTTCTGAGGAGCAGCTGGTTGGTTTGAACTGCTGACCTTGTGGTTTGCAGTCCAGTGCAGATCCTACAGCACTACACCAGGACTCCATTTTGGCCTTTGTTGGTGCTGTTGTTAAGTGCAAATCAAATCTTGATTTTTTTCTTCAATTCTTTCAAACTGAGAAATGCTGAGCATGTTCTTCCCTTTTGGTTTTCCAATTCCAGGTCTTTGAACATTTCATTATAATATTTTATTTACTTTGTCTTCTAGAGCTGTTCATTGAAATTTTTGATTAGCTTTTTTAATTCATCATTGTTTCTCTATGCTCAATAACAAGTTTCAGAGTGTTTTCTGGCATTCATTTTGGTATTTTCTTTCTTTCCTGTCTTTTAAATTACCTTTTGCTTTCTTCCTAGATCATGTCCTCCCACAAAATCCTGGATGCTATGCCACCAGTATTTTGAATTGCAGCAAATTTGTCCATAGCGCAAAGGTTTCAATGGAGTTTTCAGATTAAGAGAGGCTTGAAAGAAAGATCTGGATATCCACGTCCAAAACTCAGACAACAAAAACTGTAAGGATCACGATAGAATACTGGTCTAGTAGAGTGCTGGGAGATGAGCCCCCTAATTTGGAAGATACCACACAATACACACAACAAGACTAGGGCATACTATTGATTGTGAAGATATTGCAGGATCAGACTAAATTTTATTTTGCTATACACAAAGTCATAGTGTACCAGATCCTACTAGACAGCAAACAACTTCAACCAGTATTAGGAAAGACATTCTATACTCCCCAAGGATATTTCCAAAGGAGGAGTTCTATAACATTTTTAGAGTGTTTTCAGTAGTATGTGTCACCCCTATAAAGTGGTTTTGTAACATGAAGTTCACAAATGCCTTAGGTTTTTTTGTTTTTCTTTTGGGGAAACCCAATCACATGGTAGACTAGTGCTGATCTCTAGGAATAGGTGAAGAAAATGGACCCTCTGAGGGATTTGTCTCACATTTCCAGCGTACGCTGTGTCCAACTGTATCAACCGTCAAATAATTAGGTCTTCACATTCTACATCTTGTGGGCTCACAGAGGTAGTGACAGAGAGCTCTCAGTGTGTAGATATGGGCAGAGGGCTTCATGGGAATTCTTCCCACAGGAAGCCCCAAACAAGCTCTTTTTTACTGGTTGAGGTTTCCAGTTAACACAGATGATCAAGAATTAAACAGTGAATAATGTTTTTATTATTCAAAATCCATGGTCCTCTGTGAGACCATGTCTTTCTGGCTCCCAAGTCTTAGATATGCCTGTGGCTCTAGGCTTTCCGTATTCCTGTGGTTTGGGGTTTGTTCTGTTTTAATTGTGAGCCAAATTTCCAACTGTACTTGCATCCCAGATGGTTCCTATTGATTTAGTCTGGCTGTGCAACAACAGACAGAAGTGGTAGAGACAATGGGCATGCTGGGATATTTCTGTCACAGGAATAAAACTTCAAATACAGAACAAGCAGGATGCCAATTAAGTATTTGGTGACCATTAGGTGATTCACTTGCTAAGATTTGGGAGGTTTATGGGTTCTTTCCATCTCCAGATTTGCTTTTGTCCTTGTTAAATGGTAATTACAGAGCTCTTTCATGATTCCTCCAAGGGTGGCCCCTCCCCATCCCACCTTTATTTCTGACTTCCAGAGTGCTTTTCCATTTTGCCACAGCAGGAAGACTGTATTTTCTTCATTGCCCATTCAACTTTCCCTAAAAATGCATCAAAGAAGAGAAGTACTCAGGTGCCCCTAGATCTTTGAATGACAAAAAGCATTCATTTTTCCTGAGCATTTTCTAGAACTCTTCCCTTAGTCAGTATTCCTTCCACCTCTGTGCACCTGACCGAGCACTCCTAGGTGGATTTCAAGACTCAGGTCAGGACCATGCATTCATTTAATGAGACCATATCAATCCTGTTCAGATGCCCTATTTTGTGCACCTCCAATTTCACCTACATACCCTCCCTCATACCACTTTAACACACAAGTGCCATTGGTTTTCATTTGCAACCACCTCATGCACTGAGAGAAGCCATGAGAGGGACAGGAACAAATGAAGGATTATACATCCTTAACTCCTCACATACAGAGGAGGTACCTTGTAGGCATTTGATAAGTGAAAATATCATTAACTGCCCAAACAAATCTCAGGATCAAATGGATCTGTTGGACATTGGCCAGTTAGTTACCTAATGCTTCCATCCAAATCATTTCACAGATCTTCCAAATCTGAAATTAATATGTTCTGAAATAATAATCCTAACTTCATAATGTATACAGCATTTGGAGCTGGATACTGTAAAATTGAAACCTGGAATCTAAATAACTTCTTGGATATTGTGAAGTGATGCCTACTTTATTGGAGGTAAAATTAATGATGGCGGAATCAGGATTTTTTCTGGTAGAAGCCTGAAATTCCCGTGAAGTTGTTAGATTCAATGTAAAGGTAATTGTGTCCTACTTTCTTTTCCTTTCAGAAAGTTAAATCTTGAATTGGCTAAGTTTAAATCTGATTTTATCATCCTTAAACACAGAGGCAACTGAGAATTTGCAAGATTGTATTTTCCAATATTGAGGAAAACTGGGATCCTGAGCCCAAATTCAATCCAGATGTGGTAAGTGGAGCTATTTTATTTTTAATTTATCAGAGTGCCAAGGCATAATATTTTATGACTAACTGATTATTTATCAATAAGCAGGATGCAGAATCCCAAAGCTAGGCCTCCTGAGAAGGGACAGTTTAGGTGGACAAACTAGCTGAGAAAAGTCAGGGCCAATCATCACTGGAGGGGAAAGAACTAACCACTGGAAAAAATACAGGCTGGGGATTGAAATCCTCAGTAGGAAAAAAATAAATTTAAGAGGATTTATGTTGTAGAAATAAATCAGGATTAGAGATTTTTAACAACAACAGCAAACAGTTTTATAAGAAAACTCTCAATCAAATATGCCTACCAATGAGTTTTTACTCAAACAGATCAAAAGAAGGAACAAAAACCATGTGGTATGGTATTTCAATCAGGGTAATTTAGAGAAACAATGTCAGTGATATATGTGGTTGTTAGGTGTCGTCCAAGTGGTTCCAACACATCGTGAAACACGACTCATTGTCGTTCCGTCTCACAATCATTGGTAAGTTCTATCTCATCGTTGCAATCATGTGTCCGGCCATCTCATCGAGGGTCTTGCTCTTTTTTGCTGGCCCACTACTTTACCAAACATGATATCCTTCTCCAGGAACTGGTCCCTACTTTTAACATATCCAAAGAAGTGTGACAAAACCTCACTATCTTTGCTTCTAAGGAACAATCTGGCTGTGCTTCTTCCTGGACACATTTGTTTGTTCTGTTGGTATATCCAATATTCTTCATCAAAAACATAGCATACTTCAGTGAAATTCATTCTTCTCCATTTTCCTTATTTGTTGTGAGCTTTGGCATGCATATGAGGGAATTGAAAATAACATCATTGGAACAGGTGCATCTTAAACCTGAAAGTGATATCTTTGTTTCTGAACACTTCAAAAGAGGACCTTTGCAGCATTTTTGCCCAATGCAATGTATTGGTATTTAATTATTGATCCAAATAAAATTAAATCCTTGACCAATTCAATGTTTTCTACATTTATCATGATGCTGCTTATTGGTCCATTTGTGAGGATTTTTGTTTTCTTTATGTTGAGGTATAATCCATACTGAATGCATGAAGGTCAGCCAACAAGACTGTGTGCATCTAATTGTTAATGAGTCTTCCTCCAATCCTTATTTGCCAATTCTCTTCATATAGTCCAAATTCTTGAAAAAAGCAATACTTTTGTTATCACAGTCAAGTTTGTTTTCATTTACTTTAGTTCAATTTGAACTTGCATCTGTCATAGTCAGCTCCTGACCTTACTTTGACTGATGACACTGAGCTTCTCCATCATATTTTATCATTGTTGTTGTTGATAAGTGTGGTGGAGTCATAGCAACCCTGTATAGGGTTTCCAAGGAGACGCTGGTGAGCTTGAACCGCCAACCTTGCAGTTCAAATGGTTTTGCAGTCTGTCACATTAACCCACAATGCCACACCAGGATGTAGATGTAGTCAATTTGATTCCTGTGTATTCAATTTGGTGAGGACCATGAGTATACATATTTGTTAATGTTATTAGAAAAGGAATTCAAATGAACAGGCTATTGATCTTGCAAATTTCTACCTTGTGATCTCTGGTGTCATTTCAATCACCCAGGCCACATTTTCACACTACCTATCCTTCTTGGACTCCTGGTGTAGGATCAGCACTCTTCTGTGAATCACAAGGTCAGCAGTTCAAATCTACCAGCACCCTGGAAACCCTATTCAGGGTCCCTATGAGTCAGAACTGACTCTACAACACTTAACAACAACATCCTTCTTCTTAAGAAAAGAACTAGACTGCAAACCATAGGTCTGCCGTTATATCCCAGCAATCACTCCTCTGGAGAAAGATGAGGTTTTCTGCTCCTGCAAAGATTTAAAGCCTCAGAGACCCTGTATAGTGTCGCTATGAGTTGGAACCAACTCCAGGGCACTTATCAACAACAACAATCCATCATCTTTGTTCCCAACTTTCACATTGCAACCATGCTATTGTTGTTAAGTGTTGTTGAGTCGATTCTGACCCATAGCCACCCTGTATAGAGTTTGCGAGGAGCAAGTGGTGAGCTTGAACCGCTGGCCTTGCAGTTCAAGTGACTTTGCAGTCTGGCGCATTAACCCACAGAGCCACACAGGACTCCTTCCAACCATGGGCAATTATAAATTACATTGATGTCAGGTTTGATCAATTTCAGATTGCAGAAGTTGGTGGAAATTCTTCAATTTCTTTATCTTTGCTTTGAAAACCTTTATTGTGAATTGGGTGAAGATTTACATTCAACCAGCTATACACTGTTTTGTTGTTGCTAGATGCCATCGAACCGGAACCAACTCATACTGACCCTGTGCACAACAGAATAAAACGCTGCCCAGTCCCGTGCTAACCTCACAGTCATAGCTACACTTGAGCCCGTTGCTGTTGCCACTGAGTCAGCCCAGCTCATTGGGGGTGTTCCTTTTTTTATATGACCCTCCACTTTTCCAAGCATGATGTCCTTCTTCAGGTACTGATCTCTTCTGATATGTCTGAAGTATGAGAAACGAAGTCTGGCTACACTGGCCTCCAAGGAGCACTCTGGCTGCACTTCTTCCAACACAGATTTGTTTGTTCTTTTGGCAGCCCGTGGTACTTTGAATATTCTCCTCCAACACCATAACTCAAAAGCATCAGTTCTTCTAGTCTTCCTTATTCACGGTCCGACTTTCACATGCATATGTGGTTACTGTACTACTAGATATTTAATGTTTTTACAGGCTATTGAAATCAATTTATTGATTTCCTTTTTTTTTTTTTTTTTAATTGATTTCCTTTTTGGAATTGTCCTTGTTAGTGTAAAAAACACAACTGATTTTTGTGTGTTGATCTTCTGTCCTGAAGCATTGTCAAATTCTTCTACTAATCCTATTGCTCTTTTCATTCATACTATTTATATTGTGAAATACATTGATTGATTTTCTAATGTTAAGCCATCCTTTCATTCCTACTAGAAATCCCTTTTGATCACGATGTATGAATCTCCAAATGTATTGTTGCATTATGTTTGCTACAACACTGTTAATAAATTTTCATCTAGATATGGTCAGTAATTTTTCTGACTTGTTATGTCTTTACCTGACTTGGGAATCAGAAAGATGCTGGCTTCATAGAATGAGTCAGGAAATTTTCTTCACTGTTCTATATTTTGGAAGACTTTGAGGAGAATTGGATTAATTATTTGAATGCTTATCAACATTCTCTGTTGAAACCAAATTGTCCTGTGTGTGTGTTATTGGAAATTTTGTTTTTGCTTTTGTTGTGTTGTTATTTTATAATCACATTTTCAAATTATTCTTTTGTTCTGAATGTGTTTAGAATCAATATCTCTACTTGTGTTAGATTAGGTAAGTTGTGTTTTTCTTGGAATTTACCCACTTTTCAAGTTTGTTAGAGTATAAACTTTCAGTATTACCTGTTATGACCCCTTTACAGCAGCTGACCCTGTTATAATGTCTTCAATTTCTTTTATTATTTTGACTATTTGTATCTTCTCTTTTTTGTTTATTTTGCAATATGATCAGTGGTGTATTTTATTTTTCCTTTCAAATAACCAACTCTTCTTTCTTGATACTTCTTATAGTCTTTCTAGTCTCTATTTTATTTAGTTCTGGTCTTTATTATTTCCTTTATTCTAGTAGTTTAAGGCTTCTTTGGTTTTTTCTATTTGTTCAAGTTTTCATGTTAGATTATTGATTTTAGATTTTTCTTCCTTTTTAATGTAGGCATTTATTACTATGAAATTCCTCTGCGCACTGCTTCTGCTCTGTCACAGAGTTTTTGCTATGTTGCTCTTTCATTTTTGTTGATTCTATGAAATGTTAAATTTAAGATTTTAATTTTGATGTTGCTGATTACAACTTTATATCTCATATCTCCTGTCAAAATTTGCTAACTTTATTTCACTGTTGGTTATAAGTAGGAATGCTGACATGTGTATTTTCTGTAGATTGTTACCTATTGTCATTCATTTTCTGTTTGAAGGATCCCTTTTAATGTTTCGCATAGAACTGTTCTGGTGGCTACAAATTACTTTAATTTCTGATTATCTGAGAATATTCTAATTTCTACCTCATTTATGAGTGATAATTTTGTTAGCTATATTATTTTGGATTGACTTCTCTCTCTCTCTCTCTCTCTCTCTCTCTCTCAGTTTTGTATATGCTATACCAGTGTCTTCTTGCCTGTGTAGTTTCTGACTATATGTCACTGCTTAATCTTATTGGACCCTCTTTGTAAACCTACAAAGAAACCTATATTTTGCTTTTCATGTGGTGCTCACATGTCTTTGTACCTGGAAAATTTGATTATATGTCTTAAAGAGTTTCTTTCTTATGGGGTCTATTTTATATGGAGTTTTTTGAGATTATTGTATGAAATCTTGTTGTGTGTCATGATATTTGGGAAGCATTATGCCTGAAGAACAGCTAATTACTTCATATGGCTGACATTTTTACCTTTCTTCTTTGTAACTCCCACCACTTTTTCTGATGGGTCATGGCAAAAGAAAGTGGAGGAAGATGCTGATGAGATTATATGATTCAGTTGTGATTGATTGCTCCCAAGACAGGGCTCATTGTGATTATAAAACTTGGAATTCTAATGTGGGGCTTGATCAATTTTGCCATCCTGCTGGATATACAATGAGCCATCTCTGCAGCTATAATGGAGATCTCACTACCATCAAAAAAGAAGATCCAGGAATGGAGTGAGTTCTTTGTAACCTGAGATCCCTAATCCCTGAAACCTCTTTGATACAGGGACAGTAAACTATGACACCAGAAGAGGAGCAGAGAAGTGGCAGCGTCACAACCAACAGCCAGAGCATGGATAGCAGTGGACTTCCTGGCCCCTGGAGCAAGTAAAGCTGAGTGTCTTCAGGTCACTCATAGAGTGAAGTGCCTTCACACACTTAACTGGGAGTTAGATTTGTTGTCCTACAAAGCTAGAACTGAGCGCCTTCAGGCTGAGGCTTATAGCGAAAACAGAGTGCCTTTTGAGCATTTATCAGCAGGGCTAAAATGAGTTTTGTAACACTGCTGAAGCCAAAGAGAGGCCAGCCAAGGGGCTGAGGTCATAGAGAGTCTTAAATGTAGTCATGAGAGAGGAGAAGCTGTCATGACTAAAGAACAGTAAGC
>NW_006408716.1:3122789-3125749 GCF_000296735.1 Chrysochloris asiatica | reverse complement strand
TAACCATTGCAATGAATCATCAATCCCAACTGATGAGGAAGTACTGTGGGAAGGACAGTTGGTGTCATATTGGTAAAGAAGGTGGGAGGGTAGAGGTGTGTCTGAAACCTGCTTTATAGGAATCAACTTGGGACTGGTGCCAAGTTGTACTTTCTTTCCCCTTGACAAAGTAAAAGGAAATCAGATGCTTACTCCACATCATTTTTACTCTGCCATTAAGTCTTCAAATATTTTTTTCCATACTTTTTTCATTCTTTTCTTATATTACTCCTCTTAATGATGGCACATATAGTTCTTATGTTTTAAGCAAGATTTTGACCTCTTTTTCTTCGATTTTTCCTTCCATTGTTTCAATTCTACATCTATGTCCTTCCACTGAGTTGTTTATATCTGATCTGTTGTTGTTGTTGCTAAGCTTCTAAATTTCTAGTTCCTGCTTTTTAAGGATTCCTAGTGTAAATTTTTAGATAAGCAATGGACTCCTAACCAGAAGGCTAGTGGTTCAAACTAACTAGCCATGTCTTGGAAACTCTATACAAGGTCACTATGAGTTGTAACTAACTCAAAGGCATGTCACAACAGCACCATGTGTCTATTTAATTTGTCATTTCCTTTCTGGATTTCCTGAATTTTTCTATTCTTTTTCTGTTTTCCTTGATGTCTTTGAGGTGCTTAATACTAGAATTTTTACATATTTATCTGGTAGTTCCATTATGCGTTCTTCCTCATAGACCTCTTTTATTTTGTTAATTTACTTTGTGTATCTTTTCCTGCATCTTCCTATGCTTTTCAATAGACTGCTGTACTTGCGGCATTATGGTTTTATTTTGTTATTTATTTACATATGTCTATACGTATATTTTTTCATAGTATTTTTCAATTGATTTGTTTGGAGTTTGGTTTTATCAAGAACGTAGCTTCTTTCAATTTTTGTTGGACTCTTCCTATCCTTTGTTTTGTTTTAATTGTTGCTGTTTTGTGTTGTTGGTCTACGTATGACTTCGGTGTTTTCAATTAGTTGTGTATGCTTTGCAATCACTGGTGGGTATGGTGAGTAGCACACACACACACATGGGAAGCTTATGTCTTTAGATGTCTTTGCTTAGAAGATTTTCTGGTGATATAAGAACAGAGATCTTCCTTGATGTAAGGTGCTGAGTGTTAGGATGTTAGAATCCTTTCACATTTTGTTGAGATATATTACAGTCCTTCTGTATTGAAACAAGCATTTAATGAGGCCCCTGAAACACAAGATGGTTTTCAAGGCTGGGCCTGTGGGTGGGGCATGAAGGCCCTCTTGGTAGGTGAAGGAACTAACAGAGTATTCAGAGTCCTGCTTGGACAGGGAAGAGTCTCAAGGTAGGTTGCAGGGACCCACTCAGCCAGGGAAAGTGTGTCAGGCCAGGTCCAGTGTCCTGTTTTACTGGGGAGGAGCACAATGGTGGGACATGGAGGTTTGCTTAAGTGAGGAAGGGAAAATGATCTGGGGACAGAGACTTGTATGTCTGGGATATGGCAGGGACAAAACAGAGTCTACCTGGATTTGCACAGATGGCCTGCCTCTCACAGAGAGGAAAGGAATGAGTGGAACCTGCTCAGGTTAGCACAGACAGCATATGCCTTGGGATGCCAAGTGGTGACATGGAACCTGTACAGACAAAAAGGGAGAGTGGTTTGCACAAGACCAACTTTCAGGGTGGAGCTTATCATTGTTAGTATGCAAATTTACTATGCTATGGGTTTTCCCATCTAAATGGATGGGCACTGTCATGGACAAGTGGTCCTTGCACTAATTCCTAGCTGTTTCTCTTCTCTACATTTGCCAGCAGACTAGACATCAGATTCACCTTTCTGTCCTTCTTTGCTTCTCCGCTAATGTGCATTTGCTATCTATTCAGTCTCATAACCTTAAAAAAAAGTTGCCACTGAGTCTATTCCAATTCACAAAAACCTTATAGGACAAAGTAGAGCTGCTCCCATAAGGCTTACAAGGCTGTAATCTTTATGGAGGCACACTATAACATCTTTCTACTGTGGAGCATCTGATGGTTTCGAATCATTTACATTCCGGTTAGTAACTGAGCATTTAGCCACTGGCACCATCGGGCTCCTCTCTTGTCCTTAGACTTTGAAAATTCAGTCGACCCCATTTTGCTCTAGTGGCACTTCCCTATGGTTCCTTGGCTTCAATGCTACATTCCTGTTGTGCATCATCCTCCCAAGGGTGCCTTGTCCTAGAATACATCTTGCCCACTCTGCCATTCTTTCTGTGTCTGTTTGCACAGAATCTCTGCTACCAGTTGTGTTCGCCTCTAGGTTGTTTTCTTAGGCTTCTCATTTAGTTTCTTGTCTGATGCCATCCCCAGAAGTTTATGCTATGTGGACTGTTAGGCATAGGTATACCATACCATAAATGGTTTTTTTGGTGGTCTTGTTCCACCTCTTCTTCCAACTGGCTCTAAGTTTGATTCTTCAACTCTCCATTTGATGATCTGGAATCAGAGGTTGTTATTTGTGCCTGCTTTACATAGTTTTTAGAGTCTTTGTTATAAAGGCTCGTTATGGTGTGTCCATCTAAGTTACCATCTTAATGGAAACTCAAAACCTATTGCATACAATTTTAGCTTTATCCAATTCTTAACAATACCTACAAAATTAGCAGAGGTTCTTATTTGGAGCAACTTTTATACAAAAACAATCCAGGAGGCAGAATGTGAATGATGAACAATCCAGGAGGCAGAGGCCTACTGCTACATCTTCCAGGGACTATTATCTGAAGAATCAAAACCACATAGTTGCTTTTGCAACTTAATTCATGAGCCCGTTGTAGGTTCTTCCCTATATTTAGACTCTATTTGTCCTGATAAGCATTTGTCTTAGTCATCAGTGATTGAATAAAGTTGAAACAATATACTTCTGAACAAGTCACTCTAAAGGAACTACAGAACAATACAGGATAT
>NW_006408716.1:3119244-3122689 GCF_000296735.1 Chrysochloris asiatica | reverse complement strand
GACAGTCATGCAGCCTTTCAACAGTTTTATTAATGTGTGCAAACTGAAAATCCCTCTGGAGTCCTCTGGACAGCATTACATGTTAGGAGGAAAAGGAAAGAGTAATTCAGACAATTTGAGAGAGCTACTACAAGGTCTAGGAGTCCTGGTGTAGGGCTGTGGGTTAATGCGCTGGACTGCAAAGTTGGTTTCACCTGCAAGGTCAGCAGTTCAGGCTCACCAGCTGCTCATTGGAAACCTTCTATAGAATTGTTATCAGTCAGAACCAACTCAACGGCACTTAACAACAACTACTGGGTCCACTTGAAAACACAAGTCTATGAGTTTTTTTACTGCTCTTACAGCTGAAACATTTCTAACATGCTTGGAATAAATAGGTTGAGGAAAAGATAGAATTTTTTAAATTAGACTTTAATCAATAGAAATAAAAGGTTGTGTGGGGTGGTGTATGTGTGTGTGTCCAAAAAAGAATGGCAGGTTGAACTGCCCTAGGGATCTCTTCTCTGGGAATCAACTAAGGAAATGATTGTGCTAAGGACAGAGAAAGCTTGAAGCATACAATGATCAAAAAGTACTGATTGCCATTGAAGTGGATATAAAAATCTGAATTACACAAGATGGCTACTCTTTATCTTTCAACTGGTAGTGTCACTTGGATCTAGTAAAAAGAGGCGGAATTTAAAATGAGTTAGAATTAACTGCTAATGAGTCTTCCTCCAATCCTGATGCCATGTTCTTTTTCATAAAATCCAACTTTTCGAATTATTTGCTCAGCACAGATTGAATAAGTATGGCAAAAGGATACAACCCTGACACACACCTTTCCTGATTTAAACTCCTCAGTACTGAGTATCTCCTCAATCTATATAAACAACCTCTTAATCTATGTACAGGTTCCTCATGAACAAATGAAGTTTTCTGGAATTCCCATTCTTCATAATGTTATCTATAGTTTGCTATGATCTACACAGCCAGATGCCTTTGCAAGTCAATAAAGCACAAGTAAACATCTTTCTGGTATTCTTTGCTTTCAGCCAAGATGTCAGCAATGATATATCTTGTTCTATGTCAGCAATGATATATCTTGTTCTATGAACGCCACTGAATATGATTTGAATTTCTGTCAGATCTTTGTCAATTTACTACTGAAATCATTTTGAAAAATTTCTTCAGCAAAACTTTACTTGCCTGTGGTATTAGTGATACTGTTTGATGACTTCTGCATTCGATTGGTTCTTTGTTCATTGAAAGGAGCACCTATATGGATTCCTTCCAATCAGTTGGCCAGGTAGCCGTCTTCCAAATTTCTTGGCATAGATGAATGAGCACCTCCAGCTTTGTAGTTTGTTGAAACACTTCAATTGGTTTTCCATCAATTCCTGAAGAGTTGTTTTTTGCAAATAACTTCAGCCAGCTTGGCGTTCTTCCTTCCAAACATCAGGTTTTGATCAGTTGCCACCTCTTGAAATGGTTGAATATCAACACATTCTTTTGGGTACAGAGATTCTGTGTGTTCCTTCCATCTTATTTTAATGCTTCTTGTATCATTCCATATTTTTCCCATTTTTATATTGTTGTTCAGTGCTGTTGAGTTGGTTCCAACTCAGAGCAACCCTGTATAGGGTTTCTGAGTAGTTCTTAGTGAGTTTGAACCGCCAACCATGTGATTAGATGCCCAGTGCTTAGTCTAGAGTACTACACCAGAACTTCATTTTGCCCATAAGAATAGTCCAATATTTCAACTTGAATCTTGAATTTTTATTTCAGGTTTTTCAGCTTGAGGAATACTGAGCTTCTTCTTCCCTTTTGGTTTCCTCACTCCAGAAAAGTTAGAACATTTTCACATTTCATTATAATCCTTTACTCTGTCTTCCATATAAAGATTTTCTTTGTCTTCTTTATGATATTTTACTCTGTTCTTGAGCTGCCTTTTGCATTTTTCTGTTATTTTTTTTTTCATCATTTCTTACATTTGCACATTAGCTTCTCTACATTCAATAGCAACTTTAAAGTCTCTTCTGACATCTATTTTGGTCTTTATTTCTTGTCTTTTTTATGAACTTTCACTTTCATAATGTCTGGTATTCTTGATGTCATCCCTCAATCCTTTGCTATTTGGTCATTAATATCTAATGAATCAAATCTGTTATTGATATCGTCTCTAGATCTAGGTTGTTGTTGTTGTTGTCAAGTGCTGTCGAGTCGATTCTGACCCATAGCCACCCTGTATAGGGTTTCCAAGGAGCAGCTGGTGAGCTTGAACCTCCGACCTTGCAGTTCAAATGGCTTTGCAGTCTGACACATTAACCCACAGCGCCACACCATGACTAGGTGGGATATACTAAAGGTCCGCCACTCATTTGTCAATTTGTCTTACTGTGGTGGCTGGTGATACTGGAAGCTATGCCATGTGTACTTAAAATACCAACAGGGTCACCTATGGTGGGCAGGTTTCAGCTAAGTTTCCAGATGAAGACAGGCTAGGAAGAAGAAGAGACAGACTATTTCTGAATATTTAGTCAAAACATTGTGAATAGCAGTGGAACACTGTCAGCACTAGATTATTGAACATTGAAACATGATGAAGACAACCAGAATATTGTGAAATATAGTGGCAGAAGATGAGCACCTCAGGTTGGAAGGCACTCAAAATGTGATTGAGGAAGAGCTGCCTCCTCAAGTAGAGTTGACCATGATGACGCAAATGGAGTAAAACCCTTGGGACCTTTATTTGTTGATGGGGCACAGATCAAAATGAAAAGAAACAGTTGTAAAGATCCGTTAATAATTGGGATGTGGAATGTACAAAGTATGAATCTAGGAAAATTGGAAATTGTCAAAAATGAAATGGATCATGTAAATATCGATATCCTAGGCATTAGCGAGCTGAAATGGACTGGTATTGGCCATTTTGAATCTGACAATCAATGATTTATTATGTGATATGGCAAATTGAAGATTTTTAATGAAAATATTATGTGAATGGCAAATTGAAGAGGAACGGCATTGCATTCATCATAAAAAAGAACATATCAAGATCAGTCGTGAAGTACAACGCTGTCTGTGATATCCATACACCTACAAGGAAAATCAGTTAATGCCACAATTATTCAAATTTACACACCAACCACTAAAGCCAGTGATGATGCAATTGAAGAATTCTACCAACTTCTTCAGTCTTAAATTGATCAAACATGCAATCAAGATGTATTGATAATTACTTGTGATTGGAATGTAAAGATTGAAAACAAAGAGGAAAGATCAGTAGTTGGAAAATATGGCCTTGGTGATAGTAATGATGCTGGAGAACGCATGATAGAATTTTGCATGACTCCTTCATTGCAAAGAACTTTTTTACGCAATATAAAAGATGACTATACACATGGACCTTCCCAGATGGCATACACAGAAATCAAATTGACTATATCTGTGGAATGAGACAGTG
>NW_006408716.1:3116634-3118684 GCF_000296735.1 Chrysochloris asiatica | reverse complement strand
TAAGCTCAAGAAGACAAAGTCAAATATTATATCAAAATGTGCAAACACCTGGAGAAAAACAATAAGGAAGAACACATTCAGAATTTCTCAAGCTGAGGCAACTGAAGAAAAATTCAAACCTTGACTTACAAGAGTGAAGGATTCTATGGGCAAAATATTGAGTGATTCAGGAAGCATCAAAAGAAGATAGGAGGAATTCAGAGTCTCTATACTAAAAAGAAATGGTTGATGCTCAACCATTTCAAGAGGTAGCATTATGATCAACATCTAATGATCCTGAAGGGAGAAATCCAAGGTGCATTAGATCTGGTGAAGTCATTGACAAAGAACAAGGTACCTGCAATCGATGGAATACAAATTGAAATATTTCAACAAACTATTGAGGCACTGGAGGAACTCACTCATCTATACCAGGAAATTTGGAAGACAACTATCAGACCAACTGACTGGAAGAGATACATATTTGTGCCCATTCCAAAGAGAGGTGACCCAACGGAATGTGGAAATCATCAAACAATATCATTGCTATCTTAGGTATCAAGTAAAGTAGTACAAAAATGGATGTAACCATACATTGGCAGAGAAATCCCAGAGGTTCAAGCCAGATTCAGAAGAAGATGTGGATTAAGGGATATCATTGTTAATATCAGATGGATCTTGTTGAAAGCAGAAAATACCAGAAAGATGTTTACCTGTGTTTTACTGACTGCAAAGGCTTTTGATTGTGTGGATAATGACAAGTTATGGACAAAATTGTGGAATCTGAGTATTCTGGAACATTTAATTATGCTTATGAGGAACCTGTACATAGACTAAGAGACAGTTGTTCAAACAGAACAAGGGAACTCTGGATGGTTTAAAAGAAGGAAAGGTGTGCACCAGGATTGTATTTCTTCACCACACCTATTCAATCTGCATGCTGAGAAATAATCTGAGAAGCTGGATTATATGAAGAAAAACATGACATCAAGTTTAGAGGAAGACTTATTAATAACCTGCAATATGCAGATGATACAACCTTGCTTACTGAAAATGAAGAGTACTTAAAATACTTATTGATGAAGATCAAAGACCACAGCTTTCAGTATGGGCTGCATCTCAATGCAAGGAAAACAAAAATCTTCACCACTGGACCAATAAACAAAATCCATGAAAATGATTGAAAGTTGTCAAAGACTTTGTTTTGCTCAGATCCACCATCAGTACTCATGGAAGCAGCAGTCAAGAAATCAAACGGTGTATTGCACTAAACAAATCTTTTGCACTAGGCCTCTTTACAATGTTTAAGAGCAAAGACGTCATTTTAAGGACTAAAATGCCCCTGACCCAAGCCATGGTATTTTCAATAACCTCATATGCATGTGAAAGTTGGACAGTGAACAGGAAAGGCTGTAAAAAGAATTGATGCATTTGAGTTATGATGCTGGAGGAGAATATTGAAAATGCCATGAACGGACAAATCTGTGTTGGAAGAAGTACATTCAGAGTGCTCTTTGGAAGCCAGTGTATCCAGATTTCATCTCTTATACTTCAGATGTATTATCAGGATAAATAATGTTTGGTAAAGTGGAGGACTGGAGAAAAAGAAGAAGATTCCCAACGATATGGATTGGCACAGTGGCAGCAGTGCTAGGTTCAGGCATAGCAACGATTGTGAGCTTGGCCCAGAATGAGCAGTGTTTCATTCTGTTGTGCATATAAGTCACTGCTGACTCAATGGCACTTTACAGCAACAATACTCAAGGTAATATTCTGACTTTTGTGAACTTGTTTTAATTTTCTTCAGTTTCAGCCTGAACTTGCATATGAGCAATTGATGGTCTGTTTTGCAATTGATGGTTTGTTTTGGTTGATAATACTGAATTTTTTACACGGTCTCTTGCATATGAGCAATTGATGGTCTGTTTTGCAATTGATGGTTTGTTTTGGTTGATAATACTGAATTTTTTACACCGTCTCTTCCCACAGATGCTGTCAATTTGATTTCATTTTTAGTTCATTGCTAGGATCATGTGTATGGTTGCTGTTGTTAAAAAAAGGTACTTGCACT
>NW_006408716.1:3112771-3113900 GCF_000296735.1 Chrysochloris asiatica | reverse complement strand
AGCATAGAGATGCTAAAGTAAATGGAAGAAATGAGGAGGTCCAAGAGCTGAACAGAAAATTTCAAAGATCAGCTCGAGAAGATAAAGCCAAACATTACAACAAAATGTGCAAAGATCTGGAATCAGAAAACCAAAAAGGAAGAATACACTCAGCATTTCTCAAACTGGAGAAACTGAAGTAAAAATTCAGGCCTCAACTTTTGTTATTGAAAGATTCTCTGGGCAAATTATTGAATGATACAGAAATTATCAAGAAAAGATGGAAGGGATACACAGAATCACTGTACCAAAAGGAAATGGTTAATGTTCAACCATTTCAACAGGTAGCATATGATCAAGAGTCAATGATACTGAAGGAGGAAGTCCAAGGTGCATTGAAGGAATTGGCAAAGAACAAGGCACCAGGAATTGATGGAATAAAATTTGAAATCTTTCCAGAAAGTGAGGCAGCACAGGAGGCACTCACTCCTCTCTGCCAAGATATTTGGAAGACAACTAGCTGGCCAACTGATTGGAAAAGTTCTGTATTTTTGCCCATTTCAAAGAGAAGTGACCCAGTGGAATGTGGATGGAAATCACTTGACAATATCTTTGATATCCCATGTGAGTAAAGTTTGACTAAAGGTAATACAGAAATGCCTGCAATCATACATTGACAGAGAACTTCCAGAGGTTCAAGCTGGATTCAGAAGAGGCTGTGGAAAAAGGGATGTCAATGCTGATGTCCAATGGATCCTGGCTGAAAGCAGAGAAGATTAGAAAGATGTTTACCTATGCTTTATTGACTATGCAAAGTCTTTCGATTGTGTGGATCAGACAAGCTATGGACCACATTGCGAAATATGAGTATTCCAGAACACTTAATTGTGCTCATGAGGAATCTGAACCTGGACCAAGAGGCAGTTGTTTAAACTGCACAGAAGAACACTGAATGGTTTCAAATTAAGAAAGGTGTGCGACAAGGTTGTATTCTTTCACCATATTTAGTCAACCTGTACGCTGAGCAAATAATCTGAGAAGCTGGGTTCTATGAAGAAAAATGTGGCATCAAGATTGGAGTAAGACTCATTAACAACCTGAGATATGCAGATGATACAACCTGGCTTGCTGAAAGTGAAGAGGACTTAAA
>NW_006408716.1:3104990-3112671 GCF_000296735.1 Chrysochloris asiatica | reverse complement strand
GAAAATGAAGAGTACTTAAAATACTTATTGATGAAGATCAAAGACCACAGCTTTCAGTATGGGCTGCATCTCAATGCAAGGAAAACAAAAATCTTCACCACTGGACCAATAAACAAAATCCATGAAAATGATTGAAAGTTGTCAAAGACTTTGTTTTGCTCAGATCCACCATCAGTACTCATGGAAGCAGCAGTCAAGAAATCAAACGGTGTATTGCACTAAACAAATCTTTTGCACTAGGCCTCTTTACAATGTTTAAGAGCAAAGACATCATTTTAAGGACTAAAATGCACCTGACCCAAGCCATGGTATTTTCAATAACCTCATATGCATGTGAAAGTTGGACAGTGAACAGGAAAGGCTGTAAAAAGAATTGATGCATTTGAGTTATGATGCTGGAGGAGAATATTGAAAATGCCATGAACGGACAAATCTGTGTTGGAAGAAGTACATTCAGAGTGCTCTTTGGAAGCCAGTGTATCCAGATTTCATCTCTTATACTTCAGATGTATTATCAGGATAAATAATGTTTGGTAAAGTGGAGGACTGGAGAAAAAGAAGAAGATTCCCAACGATATGGATTGGCACAGTGGCAGCAGTGCTAGGTTCAGGCATAGCAACGATTGTGAGCTTGGCCCAGAATGAGCAGTGTTTCATTCTGTTGTGCATATAAGTCACTGCTGACTCAATGGCACTTTACAGCAACAATACTCAAGGTAATATTCTGACTTTTGTGAACTTGTTTTAATTTTCTTCAGTTTCAGCCTGAACTTGCATATGAGCAATTGATGGTCTGTTTTGCAATTGATGGTTTGTTTTGGTTGATAATACTGAATTTTTTACACGGTCTCTTGCATATGAGCAATTGATGGTCTGTTTTGCAATTGATGGTTTGTTTTGGTTGATAATACTGAATTTTTTACACCGTCTCTTCCCACAGATGCTGTCAATTTGATTTCATTTTTAGTTCATTGCTAGGATCATGTGTATGGTTGCTGTTGTTAAAAAAAGGTACTTGCACTGAATAAATTGTTGGTCTTGCAAATTTCTGTCATGTGATCTCTGGCGTCATTTTTATCACCAAGGTCATATTTTATAACTCCTGATCCATCTTCTTTGCTTCCTACTTTTGCATTTCTATAACCAGAAATTATCAATGTATATAGTTTGCATGTTTGATCAATTTCAGAACAAGGGAAATTGTAGTTGTGTGTCATCGAGTAATTCCTGGCTCATTCCTTGTATATGATTTCTGAGGCTGTAAATCTTTACAAGAACAGAGAGAGTCCTCTTTCTCCCACAAAATGGCTGGTAGATTCAAACTGCTGATCTTGAGGTTAGCAGCCCAACTCGTAACCCATTACAGTACCAGAATCCTAGAAAAAGTTGGTAGAATTCCTCAATGTTGTCATCATTGCGTTTAGTGGTTGTTGCATACATTTGAATAATACTGGTCTTACTTATAATTGTATGGATATCATCCTATCACAAACAATGCTGTACTTCAGCATAAATTCTGAGATGCTCTTTTTGATGATGAATATAATGCCATTCTTTTTCAATTTGCCATTCTGCACCTAGCCAAACCAGTCCATTTAAGTTCTCTAATAAGGAGCTCTGGTAGCGTAGTGGTTGCGAATCGGGCTGCGAACCTTAAGGTCAGCGGTTCGAATCTACCAGCCGCTCTGCGGGAGAAAGATGAGGCTTTCTACTCCCGTAAAGATTTACACCCTCGAAAACCCTGTACAGGGTCGCTATGGGTCGGAACCGACTCGACGGCACTTAACAACAACAACAACAATGCCTAGGATACAGGGTCAGCAGTTCAAATCTACCAGCCACTCCACAGGAGAAAGTTGAGGCTTTCTGCTCTGGTAAAGGTTTATGGCCTCAGAAACCCTAAACAGGGTCGCTATGAGTTTTAACTGACACGGCGGCACACAATCACCACCACCAATGCCTACGATATTCATCGTTATGTGTTCCATTTCATGTTTGAATGACTTTCAGTTTCCTAAATTTCATACTTCATACATAATGATTTTTGATGGGTATCTGCAGCTATTGCTTCTCATTTTGAATTGTATTTCATCAGCAAATGAAGGTCCCAAAAGTTTTATTCCATCCATATGATTAAGGTCAACTCTACTTTGATAAGGCAGCTCTTCTCCCAAAAAATATTGTTGTTGTTGTTGTTAAGTGCCGTTGAGTCGGTTCCGACCCATAGCGAGTGCCTTACAATCTGAATGACTTATCTTCAGCACTATACCAGACAATGTTTTACTGGAATTCATAATGTTTTCAGTGACTAACCTTTCAGGACTTCACCTCTCCTTTTTCTTAGTCTGTCTTAGTCTAGAAGCTCTGCTGAAATCGCTCTACCATGAGGGATACTGCTGGTATTTAAAATACTGGTGGAATAACTGTCAGCGTCACAGTAACACACAAGTCACCACAGTATGACGAACAGGCAGACAAGTGGTAGGGATGACAACGTAGGAGAAAAAAATGACTATAAATTGAAAAGAAGAGATAAATAATAACAAAACATCTGTTTTACATTTGGAAACTGTGGTAAAAATACAGTTAGTGCTTTAGTTACCTAGTGTTACTATAACAGAAATACCGTAAGTGGTTGGCTTTAACAAACTTAAGTTTATTTTCTTACAATTTAGAAGACTAGAAGTCCATATTCAGGGTGGAAGCTCTAGACAACAGCTATCTCTCTTTGTTAATTCTCCAGGAAAGCCTTAGTCTCTTCTATGCTTCTTTTCCTAGGCAATATTCATGTCGTTTGGCACTTGTCTTTCTCTGGTAGTATAGTGGTTATGAGTCGGGCTGCTCTTCTCAAGGTCAGCAGTTCGAAACTACCAGTGGTTCCGCAGGAGAAAGATGAGGTTTTCTGCTGTAAAGATTTAACATCCTTGGAAACCCTGTACAGGGTCACTATGTGATTTTTGGAACAGATACCATGGTACACAGCCACCACCACCACCAATTAGCTTCCTAGGTTCTTTTTTTTTTTTCAATCTCTTTTGTATCTCAAAAGATATTGACTACATTTACACCCTATATTTATCCTTCAAGATTAACACTACAAAGACAACCCATTCCAAAATGAGATTATAGCCACAGGAACAGAGGTTTGGATTTACAACACATATATTGGAGATACACAATTTAATCTGAAATGTTCATCCTTTGACTCCCAAATACAATCCCTTCATTGCTTAATACCAAAAACCATAAATCAACTCCCAAGTCCAAAATCTCACCCCATAAATCTTCTAAATCAAACATGGGTAAAGCCTTAGATGTCTTCCATCTAAGAGTAAAATTCCTCTTTATCTGTGAAGCCATGAAATCTAGAATACAAGTTTTCTGGTTTCAAAGATGGTGGTAGAACAGACACAAGGTAGATATTTCCATGACAAACAAGAGTAACTGAAGAGAAAGATGGGATCATTGGCACCCAGTAAGTTCAAAACCCAGCAAAAAAATTATATTACTCTTTAAGACTTGAAGATTATTCTCAGTCATTGGGATCATTGGAGAATGACCTCACCCTCCAGACTGTGGATAGTGCTATGTCTTCTGGATTCTGGATGGAGGTTCCTGAGTCATGTCACCTTATAGGCCCCCAGCGATAGGAATTCTGTTCCCTCAGTTTTGGATAGCCAGCCCCATTTTCCTAGTGCATCTAAGTTTACCTTAATGATGTCACTCTATACCCTAAGGCCAACAGGCCTCATTGCTTCTGCCCCTTGGTCATGGTGGCCCCACCCCCTCAGCTTTGAGTGGTGACCTCATCATCCTGATACACATTAACAGCAGCCCCACACTTCAGAGCTGAATTGGGGAAGATATGACTCTTTGGAACCCTTTGAAATTGAGAAGGTCCTGCTTCCCATGGTGCATCCATAGTTCTATTCATCTCCATGGGTGGTCCTTTTCTTTTCTTAAAGGATTTAAATTGTAACTTCTTTGGCCTGTTTCCTGCCTGTGGTTTTCCCTTCTTTTATTCCTTCTCTAACCCCTTCAGTCTGACTGGTGGGTTCTCAGCTCTGGTAGTTAAGTTAGATCCATAGACTTAATCTTTGTAACAAAATATTTCAGAACCACATCCTTGATTAAAATTCTAGCACACATGTCCTTATTTTATATAACAAAGTTTTCCAAATCTTTATGTTGTGTTTTCGTCTTACAGAGTTCATTTTGAAGTCTGTCTTCTTCCTCTTGCATTTTACTATAAGTGGCAAGGAGAAACCCATAGCCCTTTAAGATGTTGCTTAGAAATTTCCTCAGTCAACTATCTACAAGTTCTAATGTCCACCAACCATTTGAACATCATTCAGACTCATTCTTTGCCACTGCATAAAAAGTATCTCCTTTCTTTCACTGTTCAGTCACATGTTCATCATTTTAGCTTAAGGCCTCAACAAAAACACATGCAATGTCCACATGTCTAGTAATATTCTCTTGCTGACACAGTATGTATTCTATAGGTTGCCTTACATCCTTCTGAGCTCTCACCAGAAATGCCTTTGTCATCTATAATTCTACCAGCAATCTCTTCAAGACAATCTAGGCTTTTACTCTTAAGAGTTTTCCAGCCTCTACCCATTACCCAACTTCAAAACATTTTAGATGTCTGTCAGAGCAGCACTCACACTTCTCAGTACCAAATTTCACCTTAGTTTTCTAGGGCTGCTATAGGAGAAATACCACAAGTATTGGTGAAAGTAGGTGACTTTGACAAACAGAAATATATATTTTTTTTAATTTAGAAAGTTAGAATTCCACATTCTAACTTTGGAATTGGGAATTTGAGTGCTAGCTCTAAGAAAAGGCTTTCTCTCATTGAGTCTGGAGGAAAGTCCTGTCTCTTCTCTGCTTCCGCTCTTGGCCAATCTTCCTGTGCTTTGTTGTTGTTGTTAAGTGCCATCAAGGCAGTTCCGGCCCATAGGAACCCTTGGGTTTCCAAGGAGTGACTAGTGAGCTTGAACCACCGACCTTGCAGTTCAAATGGCTTTGCAGTCTGGAGCATTAACCCACAGTACCACACCAGGACACCTGTGGCTTAACATCTCTTTTATCCCATCTTTGCTTTCTATAATGTTGGGACTCATAGTGACCCTATATAGGGTTTCCCATACTAATTTATGCATTTCTTGCTTGCATTATTCATTGGCCATTATGAACTCTTGCTTCTCTCTCACATAGCTCCATCATTGTGCTTTTATTGAACACTGGCACTACATAGAATATGATCCAGTATCATCTTGAATTTTCCATTTTCAATTTTAGAATGAACAATTTCTCAAAGGAGACTTGGTTCCTGTTATTGTTGAATTGTATTAGAAACCACCAACTAAGTGTCCAATGTGCTTGTGTTACAAGAGTACCTCTTTAGGCCCTCTCAGCTGACAAAGCAAGAAAATTTATGTTGGAATATTAACCCGTGTTGTTAACAATTCACATTGTTGTTGTTAAGTGCTTTTGAGTCCGCTTCTATACGGAAACACTGTATAGGGTTTCTAAAGCTTTTTAAATCTTTTCTGGAGAAGAAAGCCTTGTCTTTCTCCCATGGAGCAGCTAGTGGGTTCAAACCACAGATGTCGTGGTTCACAGTCCAGTCCTTATTGCAGGAAGTATGCTCCAGTATATATAAATAGATCTGTAAATATTTATATACATCACCATCTGTATCAAAAGTATGCTAAATATGAGCTCCTACTGATGTCTTCAATGAGAAACCATTGTCAAATGGATCATTGTACACTTCTTTCCTTGCCTGGATCCCATCATTAGTCATCTTTCTTCCATCACAGGATGGAAGAAGATGAAGCTTTCTGCTCCGCGAAGATTTGCAGACTTGGAAACCCTGTACAGGGTCACAATGATTCGGAACCTACTCAACAGCACTTAATAACAACAGTGTACATGATGGTGATTTCACAATTGTTTTGTTGATGTTGTTAAGTGCCATCTAGGATTTCTAAGGAAGAGCTGGTGGATTTGAACTGACCTTGTGGTCCAGTGCATTATCCTTCAGCACCACACAAGGACGTCTCACAACTGTTAGCGTGGAAAGCAATTTTATCAACTGGAGTACAGTGCTTGAGCTCTGGTGTGGCACTGTAGGATTTGCACTGGATAGGTAACCAGCCGGTAGACAGTTGAAGCACACCACTTGCTCTTGGAAATCCGATACAGGATTGCAGCACACAACAATAAGAGCTGTTGTTATACAAAACTCTTTTGTCTTTTGTATTATAGACTACTCATTTTCAAAGTTCCTAGGGTCAACATTTTTTTTTTTTTTCTGAATGCCACCATATATTTGAGTTCAGTTCAATTATTTTGTCACAGTTTACATTCTACCCTGGGATGCTCTGACCTATTAACTGACCTGTTTATTCTTACATTTTATGTGCATACATAAGATTCAGGCTTTGTGCTATAAAGTTGTTTTGTTTTGTTTTGTTTTTACAAATGGATGGTATCAGATATCCACTATTAGATTGCCATTTGAATATCTTCACTCTTCTAAAGTTATCCTATTAAAATTCCCTACTCAATCCTCCCTTTCATATAAACTCCAACAATTACTGATCTGAGCACTAACTCTAACTTTGCCTTTTTCTGAATGTCATATAAATGGAATCATACAGTTTATAACTTTTCAAAACTTGCTTCTTTCACTTATCAATATGTATCTAAGAACCATCTTTGTTTTTGCGTAATTTGATAGCTCATTCATAATTTTCCCTTGGATGGATGTACCACAATTTATTTAGACATTCAACCTACAGAAGATTTTGGATGCTTCCAGTTATTTTGAGATTATAAGTAGATCTGCTATAAGCATTCGGTGCAGGTTTTGGTGTGTACATACATTTTAAATCAGTTGGGAACACAACTGTTAGATTATATGATCAAACTAGATAATTTTGTAAGAAGCTGTCAAACTGTCAGCTGAAGTGGTTGTACTCTTGTACATTTCCACCAGGAATGAAGGAGACTACCTGTTGTTCAACAACACTCATATTGTCAGGTCATTGTTTTGTTTTTAGTCATTCTAATAGATGGGCTCCCTTAAAGATTCACTGTCTCAGAAATTTTACAAAGGGTCTTGATGAGTCAGAATCCACTCCATGGTGGTGGGTTTGAATAGATTAGGGTTTGGGATAATACGTGTGTAGCAGTATCTTCTTGTTGTTTTCATTTATATCTCACTAATTACATAGCACAAGGAGCTCTGGTAGTGTAGTGGTTACAAATTGAGTTGTGAACCGCAAGGACAGCGCTTCAAAACTATCAACTGTTCCAGGAGATAAAGATGAGGCTTTCTGCTCCCGTAAAGATTTACAGCCTCAGAAACCCTGTACAGGGTCGCTATGAGTCAGAACCGACTCCATGGCACAGAACAACAACAACAACAACAATTATGTAGCACAGAAGGATAATACACTGGACCAAAAGGTTGGTTTGACCCACATGGTTGACTGTTCAAAACTCACCAGATGCTTATCAGAAACCCTATACAAGGTTGTTATGAGTCAAAGAGCACAATCTTCACTATGGATTGCATCTCAATATAAAGAAAACAAAAATCCTCACCACTGGAGCAATAAACAACATTCTTATCAATGGAGAAAAGATTGAAGTTGTCAAGGAC
>NW_006408716.1:3094012-3101480 GCF_000296735.1 Chrysochloris asiatica | reverse complement strand
GAAGAGGACTTAAAACATTTACTGATGAAGATCAAAGAGCACAGCCTTCAGTATGGATTACATCTCAATGTAAAGAAAACAAAAATCCTCACCATTGGATGAATAGATAACATTAGAAAGGATTGAAGTTGTCAAGGACTTCATTCTTCTTGGGTCAACTATCAACATTCACGGAAGCAGCAGTCAAGAGCTCAAACGACGTATTGCATTGGGGAAATCTGCTGCCTAAGACCTTTTTAAAGTGTTGAAGAGCAAAGATGTCAGCTTAAGGACTAAGGTGAGCCTGACCCAAGCCATGGTATTTTCAATAACCACATATGCGTGCAAAAGCTAGACAGTGAATAAGGTAGACCGGAGAAGAATTGATGTTTTTGAGTTACGGTGTTGGAGGAGAATACTGAAAGTGCCATGGGCTGCCAAAAGAACCAATAGATCTATTTTGGAAGAAGTGCAGCCAGAGTACTCCTCTGAGGCCCAGATGACCACTTCATCTTTCATACTTGGGACAAATTGTTAGGAGGGACCAGTCGCTGGAGAAGGAGAGGAAGACACCCAACGAGATGGATTGGCCAAGTGGCAGCATCGATGGACTCAAGCGTGGCAACAGTAGTGAGATTTGCCCAGGATCATGCAGTGTTTCGTTCTGCTGTGCATAAGGTCGCTATGAGTCAGTGCCGACTCGATGTCATGTAACAATCACAACAACAATAAAGGCATGGGAAGTCCTGGTGTGGCGCTGTGGGTTAATTTGCCAGACTGCAAAGCTGTTTGAACTGCAAGGTCAGCGGTTCAAGCTTACCAGTCACTCCTCGGAAACCCTTTACAGGGTCACTATCGTCGGAACAGACTCAATGGCACTTAACAACAACAACAACAGCATAAAGGCTAGAAGTGACTGGCTTACAAGTTTTGAAGAAGGAGTTTAGTTTCAGAGTGTGGGGGAAGGTCGAATCCCTACTGAATAGTTTTCATCTTGTCTAAAAGGGTCTGGTGAAAGGAGATGGGGATGGGATTCTTATGATTCAGTAGTGAGTAATTGTAATCATGACTAATTGTGACTGTCACAACTGTAAAGGTAGAAGTTTTGTAACAAAAACAGGGAGTAGATAATCTTATAGTCCAGGAAAAGAGAACCCTAGAACCATTAAGAGAGAAGAGCACAAGTAGAATGTGGGACCCTATCCAAAGAAGTGACACCAGAAATGGAGACAGAGATGAGGGCATGGAAAAGGGGAGTAGGTGAAGACTCTAGAGTCATTTAAAGAGAAAAGCTGTGTAGTGGCAGCTGGGTGCTGGTGGTCGGGAGGCAGGCTTGCAGATTGTGTCCTTTGGTAGTTTAAATGATTATATATTCCTGAGTGGTTTCGTGTACAGCCTCCTGAAAAAACAAACAAACAAATGGAGGGATTAGAAGCAAATACTGTTGAATGGTGATGCTCAGAGGGGATTGTAATCATTGCAATGAAACGATGAGTGTAAAACTGATGTTCCCCATGTAAACGATCACTCAATTTACAATAAAAACTTAAAAAAAAAATATTTACAGCCTCAGAAACCCTATACAAGGTTGCTAAGAGTTGAAACCAACTCCATGGCACACAGCCACTACCCTCACCAATTACAAATAATGTTGCATATTTTCCTCTGTGTAAAAGGAATTGTTGTTAAGTGCTACCAGTCAAGTAGATTCTGACACATAGAGACCCTGTATAGGATTTTTGAGGTGTGCCTGGTGTATTTGAACCACTGATCCTGTAGCCCAAACCACCCTTGTGGTCCAGTGCATTACCCTGCAGTACCACCCCAATTAGCCAGTTATATGACTCCTTTTGTGTTGTATATATTCAAATCTCTTGCCCATATTTACCTTGATTATTTCCTTTTCTATTTATTTTTATTTATAAATTCTTTATCATATATATATGCTTTGGCAATATTTTCTTGAAATCTATAGCTATCCTTTCTCTTCTATTAGCATTTGTACAGCATTAAAAAAATTTAATAAGGTCAAATTCATCATTTTCTCATAGAGTATGCTTTTCACGTCTTATTGAATAACTCATTGCAAACAAAATGATTTTAGCCTGTTTCTTTTCAGACTTTTTTTAGTTTTGTGTTTTGTATTTTAGTCTATTATCCATTTTGAGTTGACTTTGATGTAAGGTGCAAGTTCTGTGTCTGGACTTATTTGTGTGTGTGTGTGTGTATATGTCCAATTTTGTGTATATAGGACCATTTGTTGAAAACCTATCTTTTCTCCATACATTGTCTTTAAACCTTTGTCAAAAATAATTTGACTATATTTATGTTGGTCTGTTTCTGGATCTCCATATTGTTCCATTGAATTAGCTTTTTCACCAATACCAAATTGTCTTGATTATTGCAGCTTTATAGTAAAGTCTTGAGTTTGAACAGTGTGAGTGCTCCAACTTCCTTCTTCTTCAGTATTTATTGTCAATTTTAGGTCCTTTACTTATCACGTAAATTTTAGAATGGATTTTCTAATTTTAACAAAATACTCTGTTCGGATTTGGAATGTGATTTAATTGAAACTGTAGATTAAGTTAGGAAGAATTGACATCTTCCAACTCATGACCATTAACTATCTCTCCTTTTTTTTGGGGGGGCGGGGGGTTAGTTAGTCCTTGAATTCTTTCTTCAGCATTTTGGTACTTTTCACGTACAGATCCTGTAGATACTAGATTTATACCTTAAGATTTCATTTTGGGTGCTACTATAAATGGTATTTTTCATTTCAAATTTCATTTTTTCATTGTCGGTATACGGTGTGTGGTAGTGATGGTCGCATGGCGCTGAGCTGGTTCTGACTCATAGTGACTCTGTACAGGGTTTCTGAGGCTGTACATTTTTCTAGAAGCAGAAAGCTTCATTTTTCTCCCACAGAGCAGCTGGTGGATTTGAACTGCTAACCTTCCTATAGACAGTCATGCCATCTGTGAATGAAGACAGTTTTATTTCTTTTTTTCCAATATGTATCTCTATTATTTTTTCTTATGGTATCATACACCTAGGATGTTGCATTTTGTTGTTGTTAAGTACCGTGGCGTCGGTTCCGACTCAGCGACCCTGTACAGGGTTTCCGAGGCTGCAAATCTTTACGGGAGCAGAAAGCCTTATCTTTCTCCCGCGGAACAGCTGGTAGTTTCGAACAACGGACCTTGAGGTTAGCAGCCCGATTCATAACCACTGTGCTACCAGAGCTCCTCGTTGTTGTTGTTATGTGCTGTCTAGTCGGTTCCGACCCATAGCGACCAATGCTGTAAATCTTCACGGGAGCAGAAAGCCTCATCTTTCTCCCATGGATCAGCTGGTAGTTTCGAACTGCTGACCTTAAGGTTCACAGCCCGATTCATAACCACTATGTTACCAGAGCTCCTTGTTGTTAGGTACCATCAAGTCAGTTCTAACTTTTAGCAATCCTGTGCACAACAGATATTGTCTGGTCCAGCAGCATCTTCAAAATCCTGTCCCATTTTTCACGTATACCATTGTCATTGCTGCCTTGCTATTAGGTTGCTTCTAGATTTTGTTACTGTGCTCCTCAGAGAAATTTTCTTACCAAATGGCATTTTCTTGACTGATTCCAGGTCTCCCAAAGAAGATTACCCAGTGACCATTCATAAAGAAAGTTAATCCAAGTTGAGTCTCTCTCATTTCAAAGTAAAAGAAGTGGGCTTTCTGGTCTCTTTCTAAAAATAAACCTACACAAAAGCTGAGAGAATTACAGCAAAATAAGATATCTAAGAAAGTGCAAATACATAGCACTGCTACATGTCAGATATGTCATATATAATGTAATCTTCTCATCAACTCAAAAGAAATCACTTTAGAAATAAGGAACTTGAGGTCTTAAGGTGGTAAGTCACTCAGATCTTAAGTGACTCAGGTAGGGGTAGAACACAGGTCTGTTCGTAGCCTAAGTGTAGACTTTCCCCCCCAAGCCTCTGTTCTTCCCATCATTTGCTGACAAGATAACCTATACAAAAACAATTTGGGGGTTCTCTGTGTTGATGTCTATGAGCAGTTTCATAGTTCACAGTATCACTGACTCAACTGGAAAAGTATGTTAATCCTAGAGCTCTCACAGAATCATCCCGAGGAACTTAACTTTTATCATTATTGGTCCAGGTGCTAGAGATGGTCATTATGTGTCTCAGTTAGAACCATTAGGGAGTGCTGAAGTATTTGATTTATATTCTGGGTCAGGGAACAAACAAGGAATATTTACAAGGTACTTTCAGTGACTACAGCATTCATTGGCCCTTCTTACCCGGAGTACAGGTTTCCGTGGAAACAGATGCTTAGTGTTCTGAGAAGGTAATCTCAGTTCTGAGTGGATCTGCATTCTGGAAAGCAGCAGATGAAATGCAGGTCTGGGAATCACCATGATCAGAGACCCAAATTGGACATTGGGGTATAGTGGAGACAGGTGGAGGAATCTTCAGTTAGAGCGGTGATTGGTAAAATTTAACAATAGATCTGTCCCCTTCCAGGCATCTTCATGTCCAAAGTTCGCACTGGCATTTCAGGACTCAGACATATTGGATCCTCCAATTTCTGGTCCCCACTGTGCTTCTCTCCTCTTGCCCCCATGATCTGAGACTGAGGGTGTGTTCCCTTTGCTTATGTCAACCTTGAGGTTAACAGTCCAGTGCTTATCTTACAGAGCCACCATGCTCCCTATCAACAACACAACAATAATACGGGGTTATGGAATAAAGGAAGTGACCATATTTGAGTAAGTGAGGTCAGACTTAACAGGGACTCTCTGGGACTCTACATTCCCTGGGTCACCTGTCTGAGCAATAATGCTTAGGACACCTTCAGCCCTATTCCACCCAGCAAACCAGTAACCAGTCTTATAACAGAAGCAGTAAGCTTTGCCTTGGCCCCATCCAATCCCTGTTCTGGTTTACCCAACTGTTACTGTACCACCAACCTGGAGACATCAGTCTCCAGTGGAAAAGGTCACTTACAGGGCCAGATATGAGCCACAAAATACATCCAACTACTCCTGGAGGTAGAGACAATCTCATAAAATTAGATGGAAGGGCCAGTATAAGTCTGCCAACTTGTGTCATGAGCTGGTGATCAATGTACAACCACCATCCATCTTTTAATGGAGGTTTGCATGTTGTTGAGACACTGCATAAGTTTCCACATAGCTTCAACTAATATGGACTAGAAAGAAAAGCCTGAAAATCTACTCCTGAAAAATCAGGCAATGAAAACCCTCCGGATCACACAGGTCTGATCCACACTCAATCATAGGTGGGTGCAGGATGAGACAGCCTTTATTCTGTTGTGATTGAAATTTCCATGAGTTCAAGACCCACTCAATTGTAGCTAACAATATCAACTTGCCACAAGATGCATATTTTTGCGATCCTTAAGAAAATGATGGAATCCTAGTGTGATGCTGCAGGTCAATGTGCTGGACTGCAAGGTCAGTTTGAACCACAATATCGGCAGTTCAACCTCACTAGCCACTCCTCAGAAACCTATACAGGATGGCAAGATGGCTAAGCTTCGTCTCTCATACTTTGGACATATTATCCGGAGGAAACAGTTGCCGGAGAAGGATGTCATGCTGGGTAAGGTGGAGTGTCAGAGAAAAAGAGGAAGACCCCCAACGAGATGGATTGGCCAGATGGTATCACTGATGGCCTCAAGTGTGGCAACGGTAGTGAGGTTGGCCCAGGATCGGACATTGTTTCATTCTGCTGTGCATGGGGTTGCTATGAGTCGGTTCTGACTCGATGGCACCTGACAACAACAACAACGTGTCAGAACTGACTCGACAGCACTTAACAACAACAATAAGATAACGATACATTTGTGTGCATTATTTTTTCTGTATTTGTAAATATAGTGTTCAGATGTGTGTGCCTTTATGGCGTGTTTTTACAGGATTTCTAAGATTCAACTAGATACAGAATGTTTTAAACTTTCAAAAAGAAAGAACAGAACGTACTGTCATTAAGTTGATTTAGACAAGCAATCTTACAGGACAGAATAGAATTACTCCTCAGGGTTCTAGAAGATGTAAATCTTTATAGACACAAACTGTCTCATCTTTTTTCTGCAGACTGTTAGTGGCTTTGAACTCCCAATGATTCAGTAAGCATCCT
The DNA here is from genome assembly GCF_000296735.1 of Chrysochloris asiatica. Classification (NCBI taxonomy): domain Eukaryota; kingdom Metazoa; phylum Chordata; class Mammalia; order Afrosoricida; family Chrysochloridae; genus Chrysochloris; species Chrysochloris asiatica. Next base: position 3,095,328 of record NW_006408716.1, on the reverse strand, counting down.
GATGTTTAGCCCATTGTATGGCCAGACTCCATAACCCTTTCAAAACCAAATTATTTTCTGCTTTAATTTTTTTTTGAAATCACATTTTCAGTAATGGAAGACATTTTGAATGAAAATTTAAAAATTCTCGAAATACTAAGGATTTTGATATAATTTTGTTGTTGTTAAGTGCCATTAAGTCAGTACCAACTCATAGTGACCCTATATAGGGTTTCCAAGGAGCGGTTGATGGGTTTGAGCCAATGACCTTGCAGTTCAAACTGACCTTGCAGTCCAGTGCATTATACTACAGTACCACACCAGGATGTAATTAGTGGGACATTTATGTCCCAGGGAGTGACTGGTGCTAGATTTGGTGAAATGAGGCCTGTTCAGATTCATACAGTCATACAGACCCCCACCAGATATCAGTATATACTAAAAGTGGGATAGAACTTCCCACTAAACCCAAGAAGCTGTACTTTAGAAGGAAACCATATGTCACAGAGGTCATGAAAGGGTGAAACACTCAACACAGAGCTTGGAGTAAGAATATATCAAAAAGTGTTTAATCTTGATTCCTCCCAGTTTCTGACTCTCCTTTGTCTCCTTTTCTCACTCCCTTTGGGTTCTTCTATTGTTGTGTTGTTAAGTGCCATCAAGTCAGTCCCAAATCATAGGAATCCTGGTGTGGCACTGCAAGATCATGCACGGGACCAAAAAGTTCATTTGAACACCAACCACTAAATCCAGTGATGATGAAATTAAATAATTCTACCAAATTCTTCAGTCTGCAATTGATCAACCATGCAATCACAATGCATTGGTGATTACTTGTGATTGTAATGCAGAGGCTGGAAACATAGAGGAAAGATCAGTAGTTGGAAAATATAGCCTTGGTGATAGAAATGATGCTGGAGAATGCATGATAGAATTTTGCAAGACTTCTTCATTGCAAATAATTTCTTTAACAGCATAAAAGGTGTCTGTACACATGGACCTCAACAGATGGAATATTCAGAAATCAAATTGACTACATTTGTGGAAAGAGATGGTGTAAAAGCTCCCTACCATCAGCCAAATAAGGCCAGGGAGAGACTGTGGAACAGACCATCAATTGCTCATATTCAAGTTCAGGCTGAATCTGAAGAAAATTAAAACAAGTCCATAAAAGCAAAAAATATGACCTTAAACATATCCCACCTCAATTTAAAGATCATTTGAAGAATAGATTTGGTGAATTAAACACTAAAGACTGAAGATCAGAAGAGTTGTGGGATGGCATCAAGAACATCATACAGGAAGAAAGCAAAAGGCCTATCCCCTCTGAACACAGG
>NW_006408716.1:3091751-3093912 GCF_000296735.1 Chrysochloris asiatica | reverse complement strand
AACCTCAGATGCATGTGAAAGCTGGACAGTGAATAAGGAAGGCCATAGAAGAATTGATGCTTTTGAGTTATGGTGTTGGAGGAGAATATTGAAAGTGCCATGGTCTGCCCAAAGAACCAACAGATCTGTGTTGGAAGAAGTGCAGCCAGAACGCTCCTTGGAGGCCAGGATGATCAAACTTCGTCTTTCATACTTCGAACATATTATCAGGAGGGACCAGTCGCTAGAGAAGGATGTCATGTTTGGTAAGGTGGAGGGTCAGAGAAAAAGAGGAAGACCCTCAGTGAGATGGATTGGCAAAGAGACAATATCAATGGGCTCAAGTATGGCAACCATAGTGAGGTTGGCCCAGGATCAGACAGTATTTCGTTCTGCTGTGCATAAGGTCGCTATGAGTCAGTACCGACTTGATGGCACCTGACAACAACAACAAATGAGTCAGAACCTACTCAAGGGCACTTAACAACAACAAATTGCAGATAAGGAGTCCTGGTACAGCACTATAGAATCAGCACTGAGCCGAAGGTTGGTTTGAACACATCAGATACTTCTCAAACCCGATACAGGGTTGCTATGAGTGGAAACCAACTCAACAACACTTAACAATAATTACAAATAAGGAGCCCTAGTAGCAAAATGGGTTACAAGTTGATGACCATAAGGTCAGCAGTTCCAATCTACCAGCTGCTCATCAGGAGAAAGATGAGACTTTCTATTCCAGTAAAGATTTACAGCCTCTTGTAAACCCTTCTTCAGCCTATAACTGATTGGAATACCAAAAGAAGTTACAGAATTTGCCCAGTGAAATAGGCTTACTGCAGAGCCTTTGTAGTATAAAGGACCTTAGGTGGAATCTTGAACCCCATCCAGAACCTTCTGTGGTGGGACATTCCCACTAGAAAGGACAAGCAGACCATCCTGGAATAGCTAGAGCATCAGAAGATACATCTTAAAAGAAAGACAAGCAAGAAAAATCCAAAACAAAAATGCCAATCTGATTGGCTACTACAAGAAGCAAGTTGTTCGCTGGGGAGCCATCAAGGCAAACTATCAAGTCACTTCAGGACAACCAACCCCCATCCAAAATTGAAACTCAAAGGGAACACATGAGCAGACATGTAAGCTTTCTGGCAACGATGTTGGTCTCCTGGTGAGTGGAAGAAGGTGAATGGCAGCAATGACGCTATGGGCCAAGGTTGACCACATTCCATAGACTCTGGTCGACCTGGAGATGAGAGAGAGAACAGGAGGAGTTGATTAGTCTGAAGTGTGATGAGACCTGTGGATTCCTGAGCCCATGAACAAGGACATAGCCACAGAGAGCTGGAGCTGAGAGCTGATGTGAAGTGAGGGGAGACACAGAGAACACTCAAATTTGTAAAGAGTACCCATTCGACCTAGCTTCGAAGACGTGATGATCCGAACTGAACTAGAGGAAGATAATTTTTTATAAAGGAAACGAGTGTAAATTGCTATAATTTGATGAACTTGATGTACACGTATGGATGTTGTTGTTGTTGTTAAGTGTCGTCGAGTCGATTCCAACCCATAGCAACACTGTATAGGGTTTCTAAGGAGCAGCTAGTGATCTTGAATCACCAACCTTCTGGTTCAAATGACTTTACAGTCTGATGCATTAACCCAAAGCGCCACACCAGGACTCCATACTTAGGGATGCAGTAGCTCAAAATACCAACTGAAAGGGAAGGAGTCTTCACATCCAGATTCAATCCTATCCCCTCTGTATACAGATAGGGACAGACAACTTAGACATTGGTGACCTAAAATGGGAAGGACTATAAAGGCATGGAAAGAGATCATAGAAAAGCTCTAAACCATCAGTCAAAACAAGGCCAGGGGCAGACTGTGGAACAGACCATGAATTACTCATATGAAAATTCAAACTAAACTGAAGAAAATGAAAACAAGTCCATGAAAGCCAAAATATGACCTGGAATATATCCCACCTGAATTTAGATATCTTTTGAAGAACAGATTTGATACATTAAACACTAAAGACTGAAGACCAATAGACTTGTGGGATGACATTAAGAACATCATACATGAAGAAAGCAAAAAGTCATTGAGAAGACAAGAAAGAAGGAAAAGGTCAAAATGGATGTCAGAAGGAAAAGGTCAAAATGGATGTCAAAAGAGACAC
>NW_006408716.1:3068916-3087880 GCF_000296735.1 Chrysochloris asiatica | reverse complement strand
TTCATTAACTTCATATGCATTTGAAATTTGGACAGTGAGTGATAAGGAAGACCTTAGAATTGATACATTTGAGTTATGATGTTGGAGGAGAATATTAAAAGTACCATGCACTGCCAAAAGAACCAACAAACTGTGTTGGAAGAAATATAAACAGAATGCTCCTTGGAAGCCAGGATGGCCAGACATTGTGTCTCATACTTTGGACATATTTTCAGGATAGAACATGAAGGTATCATGTTTGGTATTGGTTGGAGAAAAAGAGTAAGATCTGAAACTAAAGTCTAACTGAAACCTGAATCACTATGAATTAGTACCCACTCAATATTTGAATGGCTGGAACTGCGGTTGCCTTGGCAGGGTCAGACCAAATGATTTCTCAAGCCTTACACAGCCCATGGGCCACATGTTCCCCAGCCCTGCTATGCAGGGCCAATATGAGTCAGAACCTATTTGAAGGTAATTAAAAACAACATCCAAGGAAATCATTCTCTCTCTCTCTCTCTTTTAAGCTACTGTACACACAAGAAGGTTGTATAGAATTTATGCAAAAGGAAAAAATATAAAAGTTCTATTACAATCGTTGACAATCTTATTTTGTTTGTTTCAACAAAGCAGGTAGCTTTCCTATCAGATATCACTGAATCATTTTCTTCGATTACTTTGCTTTCGAAAGTGAGCAATTTTCAAAGCAATTGCTTAAAATATTTATGAAAACATTTGGAGAAATTTTCCCAAAACATCTATCTATAGGTAACTGTCAAAATGCTTATTTCTGGAGAGTGGGCTGGATCCTAGAAAGATCTCTCCAAACAATTAAATAATGCCTCTCAGCTGTAAAGGAGGTCTATCTAGAAAATAACTCTAGGAATCTCTAAGTGAAATGAAAACACAAGGATACTGTTTGCTTATTTGTTTGTCTTTGTTATTATTTTTTCCTTTGGGTCAATTTGATGGTAATAGAAGACTTGGCATAGCTCTGAGAGAAAGTCAGGATCTGAAATGAAAGTAATTGAAACCTGAATCCCCATGCTCTAATCCATTTTCTTTTTTGTATGTGTTTCAAAACAGAATATGTTAGCAAAATTTGAGGATAAATGCAAAAGTAGTGTTACTAGAGCTCCAGTTCATTTATTCCAGATAGATTGTATTTAAACATGTCTCTGCAATCAGTGGATAGCTGCAGACAAGTTTTCTCAGCACTAGGTTTGTCTTAATGTCATTACAGCGCCTTCAAAAACAAGGCTACTGAAAAAGCTTGTGATCTTTCCATCAGTCTTTTAAGCAAGATTGAAGCTAATGAAAGGGATTCTATGACATAAATTGTAACTGGGAATGAGACTTGGATTTACCACTACAATCCTGAGAGCAAGGTCCAATAAAAACAGCGACTTCTAAGGGGACATACTTGTTGTTGTTAAGTGCCATCGAGTCAATTCTGACTCATAGCGACCCTATATAGGGTTTCCAATGAGCAGCTGATGAGCTTGAACCACCGACCTTGCAGTTCAAACGACTTTGCGTTCTGACGCATTAACCCACAGCGCCACACCAGGGCTCCTAGACCAATTCAATTTAAGGCACAGAAGACAGCTCAGAAAGTTATGATGACTGCATTTGGAGATTCCAAAATCATCTTGATAGATTTTCTCAAATGACATGGTCACAGTATTTACTAGAAAGAAGTTGTAAGTAAGTTTGTTAGGAAATTGTAAGCTTATTAAGAAAAAAAAATTTAAACCTGAACTGGCAAAAAAAAAAAGGCCAAGGAAGTTTCAACAAGAATTTTTTTTTTCTCATTGTGATTACACACGTGCTTATTCTTCAAGAGCTGTCCTATGATAATTTCATTGAGAAATCTTACTCCATTCACTCCAGTCATCACACACAACTGTGCTAATGGTGAAACTCTGAACCATCTGTTCCCAAAGTCAGAGCTATAATCACACTCTTGTATTTGGAATAGCGCAGTAGCTGCCCTCCGTGAATGAGGGGACAGGCAGATCACTCTCATGGCTGAGCATATATCTAAAGCCTCGGATTAATTCTTCAGAGGACCTGGCTACTTTCTGGACTGATGGGATCATTATTAGAAACACAGACTATGTCTTGAGAGAGGAACATAATTTCTTGTTATTTTCATGATTCCTAGGACCCTGTACATGGACCAAGAGGAAGTTGTTCGAAGAGAACATGGGAACACAGAATGGTTTAAAATTAAGAAAGATGTGTGACAAGATTGTATTTTTTTCACTATATTTGTTCAATATATATACTGAGCAAATAATCCAAGAAGCTGGTTTATGTGAAGAAAAATGTAACATCAGGATTGGTGGAAGACTCATTAACAACTTGTGATATGCAGATGATATAACCTTGCTTGCTGAGAGTGAAGAGGACTTAAAATGATGAAGATGAAAGAGCACAGCCTTCACTATGGATTGCATCTCAATGTAAAGAAAACAAAAATCCTCACCACTAGACCAATAAACAGCATTCTCATCAATGGAGAAAAGATTGAAGTTGCCAAAGACTTCATTCTTCTTGCATCAACCATCAACACTCCTGGAAGCAGCAGCCATGAAATCAAATGACATGTTGCATTAGGCAAATCTGCTGCACAGGAACTTTTTAAAGTGTTGGAGAGCAAAGATGTCAGTTTGAGGACTAAGGTGTGCCTGACCCAAGCCATGGTATTTTCAATAATCTCATATGCATGTGAAAGCTGGGCACCAAAAAAGGAAGACCGTAGAAGAATTTATGGTTTTGAGTTATGGTGTTGGAGGAGAATATTGAAAGTGTCATGGGCTACCAAAAGAACCAATAGATTGTTGGAAGAAGTGCAGCCAGAGTGCTCCTTGAAAGCCAGGATGGCCAAACTTCGTCTCTCATACTTCAGACATATTGTCAAGAGGGACCAGTCACCCGAGAAGGATATCATGTTTGGTAAGGTGGAGGGTCAGAGAAAAAAAGGAAGCCCCCCAAGAGATGGATTGGCAAAGTGGTAGCCTCAATGGGCTCAAGCGTGGCAAGAATTGTGAGATTGGTCCAGGACTGGGCAGTGTTTCGTTCTGCTATGCATAGGATCGCTATGAGTAGGTACTGACCAAATGGCACCTAACAACAAGAACAATAGGCCCCTCATTGTCCCCTAAACCTTACCCTCTCTGCTATTCTCACTTCCCCTGCAACACCATCTCCAGATTTCCTTAAGAAGGAATCCTCTCAAGAAACCTGATGTGTAATCTAAAAATACTTCTCCATTGTTTTGCAGTGAGATGCCTAGAGGTGTCAGGGCAGGATAAGAATGCATAGTTGCCTTTGGCAACTCTGAGGTTTGATAGAAAAAGGGGGAAAACACTCTCTCAAAGCACAGTTACGAATCCCTTTAATTTGCTAAAGAATTATAAATAGGAACTTAGTGCTAGAATAATATCCCAAGAGACTGCTTAGCTCAAATATTCAACCGACAGATTGAAAGTAAAGTTCAAGATCATGTTATTAACCAGTGGCAGCTGAGCAGGTACCCTGACTTCATAGTGGTTATGGAGCAGGGAGCTGGTGGAGTTGAGACACAGCTGACAGTAGTGACCTTGGCCCAGCTAAGCATCCCAGCCAAGTCTCATAGCTTCCTTCTCTTCTGCTGTGTACCTGAGGTAGATCAACTCACACTAGTTTAAACCAAAAAAAAGAGGTTTATTGAACACCCATGGTGGTTTGCTGAGTTAAATACAAAGGACCCAGGAAGCAAGCTTCAAAAAGACATAAACTTGGGCATCTCTGATACTTTAGAGGCCAGCACCAGGAACTCAAAAGCTATCAACAATTTCTTTTCCCATCTATCGGATTTGCTTCTCTTTGAACACTGTCTCTATTCTCTCCTTTTCAGAATGGATTTCTACATTGGCAGGGGATATGACTGTTGGAAGATCCACATCCTCATCTCCTTTTTGTTAGAGAGAAGAAAGCAAAGATTTTCCTTGCCCCCACTCTGGGAAAGACACTAGCTAGTTTGTGTCCAAATACCAGAAAATCTTCAGGTAATATAGGAAGGTTGTTGCTGTCATTCAGCTCCCACACCTTGTATATGTATAATAGAATGCCCAGTGCAATCTTGATGGTCATTGGTATGTTTCAGTCCATTGTTGCAGTGATTGTGTGAGTCCATCTTGACAGTTTCCGTCATTTTCATTGGCCTCTGCCTTACCAAACATGATGTTTTTTTCTAGCAATTGGCTTTTCCTGATACACAAGCTAAAGTCTTGCTAACCTCATTTCTAAGAAGCATTCTGGTTTAACAACTTCTTACTGTGATAATCCTTGCTATAATCATTATTCTTTGCCAACACCAGAGTTCAATTGCATCAATTCTTCTGTGTTCCTTTTCCACTGTTTAGATTTTACATGCATTTGAGGCAATCAAAAAGATCACGGTTTGTGTCCCATTCACCTTAGTCATCAAAGTGATTATTTTAAAACTTTGAAGAGGTTTTTACCAGCAGATTTGCTCAGTGTAGTATGTGGTATGATTTCTTGACTATTGCTTCAATTTTATGATCCCAGGTTTCTCCTCCTCGTTGAATCCTATTCTATTTCATACATATTATTCTGGAAATCATTTGTTTTATGTAACTTCAGATTGTTCTCAGGGAATTACCACACCTCCAAAGCCATAAGATATTCTTCTTTCTTGTAATCAATGGCAATTCCTGTGACTTAACCATCCACTTCCAGGCTTGACTGCCTTGACACGTGTGTTCACACAGACTCATATTCTGAAGAATCATGTTTGCCATCCTTGTCCTTAATCCTGACGCAAGATCCTTTGGGATAATCGATATCTCTGACAATTGCTGAAGTAATTTGAAATGTGATATTGTACAGATGTAAGAACAGCTCCTGGGTATTCAGTACTGATGGTGTGTTGAGCATTCTGGTAATCATGCTAACATGCAAGAGTACCATGTTTTGCAATCTGTACAATAGCTGTATAAGATAGTATTATTATTCCTGTTTTAGAGTTGAAGGAGTTGAGTTCACAAAACTAATAAGAGCAAAAGCCCATGATTCTAACCACATTGTTCTAGAAAGGGAAAGAGAGAGCAAGGGTCCATGCCCCCCTTGGCCTTTCAGTGGTCCTGGAGAGTCCTACTCCCCATCTAGAAGTTCAAAAGATGATGTTTAAAGGCACAGGTCCCTCAACAGGAAGGCGTTCCTTGCTAGTTCAGAGCTCTTGGGTTCCATGAATTGCTGTTTTTTTGAGCCAGATTTTTTCTTTTGCTTTTAATTATAGATTAGAGGTACTGTGTGCTCCATGAACAATCATCTTACTGACATATTATTCTGAAGCTTGACTTCATTCACCAAGACACATGCTGGTTATGAAATACACAACCGAACAGAGCTGAAATGAAACGAGGCTTTGGAAAGATTAAATGGGAATCTGAACTAATGCCAGCTAAGAGACCTTACCTCCACTTTATTATTATTATTATGTTTAATAAACAATCACTCATGCTCCATGGAAAAGGGAACAATCCGAGACACATCAGGGGAGCCATAAAAGAAATGCTTTAAACTTTGAATATAAACATGTTCAAACCCAAAGCTGGTCCTTTTTTTATTCAAAATTTTTAAAAAGAAAGAAAGAAACCTGGCAAATTCTCAGAGCACCTAGAGGTGTTGATAGTCAGTCATGAAAGGGAGTTAGCGTTTGCAGTGAGGAGGCAGAGGCACACTTTCACCTCTCCTCCTGCTCCCAGCTACTGCAGAGAAGAGCTGGGCTTTAGAAGGGAATTTATCCATCAGTCCAACATGTTGGCCGCCTGATAAGTGGACAGAGAAGGCATGAGCTCCACTCTGTTCCTCAAGATCTTGGAGATCCTCTGATTCTTGTGAAGAAAATGAGCAAAATCGATCAAAAATGAAACAGACTGCTGTTAAGTGCTAGCAAGTGGTTCTGACTCATAGCAACCATGTGTAGGGTTTCCTAGGAGCTGCTGGTGGATTTGAACTGCTAACCTTGTAGTTTTCAGTCCAGTACCAATCCTACACCAGGAATCCTAATCACCTTGATAAATAGTTGGTACCCCACAAGTGGGTCTGGACATCAAAATACAGTATAGCTTGCGGTCAAGCTGCTATTGTTGAATTGCTAATATATCTGAGATTATGTCCTTAAAAAGATGCTTATCTGCATGGAACTTAGAAAAGAGAAACCCTGGGCAATAGGAGGGGATTTCAAAATGTTTATGCAAAAATGGCACTAAAAGATAATGAATGTTTTCCACCCACTTAAAAAAAAAAAATATTTACTTAAGGAAAATTTAGTCTACTAAATTTTTAACAAAACATCCAAAATATGAATACCTTAATTTTTGTCTTTATTCATCTTAATTAAAATAGCTAGCTAACACTGGAAATCACATCTCTTATTTTTCTTGAGAACCTTGGCATTTCTTCTTTATATTGGGGACAAATTAAGAATTGCTCTCTTTTTTCAATGACACTCCTTCCTTTTACATATACAAAATAAGTAAAAAATTATACGGTTTTTTTTTAAACAAAACATGTATAAACATGTCTCTGAGATCAGTGGATGACAACAGACAATTTCCCTCATAAATAACCGTATACTTTTTTAGTCTAATTAGAACTCCCTCAAAAAAAAAAGGGGGGGGGGTGGCTTTCTAACCAAAACAGTGGCTTCCAAGAGGATTTGTTGGGCCAATTAAATTCAAGGTTCAGAAGATTGTGGCAACTGGTTTTTAAGAATTCCTAAGAGACCCTCTTGGTAGATTTTCTCAAAAGGCATAGGATGATCATGAGGGCTTATTAAGAAAATGTTTTAAGAAAGTGAAAACCGCATTGGTCAGAAAAAGGCCAGGTTTTAAGAAAGCGAAAAATTGCAATGATTAGAAAAAGGCCAGGAAAATTGTTCAGAGGAATTTCTTTTCCTTCGTGACGATGCATCTGCTCATTATCCAAGGGTAGCAAGAACTGTCCCATAAGAATTTCCTTAGGATATCTGACCCCATCCGCCCTCCAACCCTGATATTGCCCTTTTAGACTTCTTTTGTTCCCCAAGCTCAAAGAACTTTTAAAAGAAACATGATCTCAGTCCCTCAAGAACACCAGAAATGCTGTTTGGATGTGGAGTAAACAGAAGAGCCCAACATTCTTTGAAAAAAGGTTAGAAAATTAGAAACACCCCCTTCAGAAGTGTATAGACCTAAGTGGATGATATGTTGCTTTATATTTTGATTTTTTTTTTAATTTAATGCTTTATTGTAAATTATGTTTACATGGGAGGACATTAGCTTCACATTGATCCCATAGTATACCGTTTTCTTGCCATGGTTACAATCCCCTCCATGCATCATCCACCAGCCAAAGGGTATACTCCGCAAGCCTGCCCCAGGTCTTCTGCATACAGCCCTTCTCCCTCTCTGGGTCCAAAATCTCCAGCTGCTCCATCTCTCTACGTCATCGTCTCTGCCTCCATCCCTGGCGTCATTGCTTCTCTGGGCAGGGTTCCATTCTCCGCTCTTCTCCCTTGATGGTCCCAGGGACCTCCGCTCCTAGACTGCAAAGCTAATCACTCCCCTCCCTTTGCCACAAAACATCTCCTTTTACATTTCCAGTCCTTACAATCAGTCCTGATAACAATTATTCGCTATGGTATCGCAAGAGACCTATCCGCATCTCCTTTCATCAGCCAAGACTAGACAGAACGGGTGATACTCAGTGGAAATTCTACCTTGCTCCACACCTTCTGGATCTAGAAATGAGGTTTGTTTCTCAGGGAATTGCCTAGCGAGTCCCACTGCTCTGGTGTCTCTCAGTCTCCTCAGTTTCTGGAGCTAAAGAGAGCCAAGCATTTTATGAGCCATTCTGAAAGTAATTCTGGCTTCCCCAAAGCTCGCATCTTCTTTCTGGCTATCCAAGGAGAAGCTCTGCCTTTAAAAGGACCTAGGACTCTGGTAGCATAGTGGTTACGAATCGGGCTGCGAACCTTAAGGTCAGCGGTTCGAAACTACCAGCCGCTCCGCGGGAGAAAGATGAGGCTTTCTACTCCCGTAAGGATTTACACCCTCGGAAACCCTATACAGGGTCGCTATGGGTCGGAAGCGACTCGAAGGCACTTAACAACAACAACAACAGGACTTGTACTGGTTGTCTGCCATAAGAAGAAAAAGAAATGAATTGGGACTGAGGCTCTATTGAATGTCAGTAACTGAGCAATGAGTTTTGCATGATTTATTTCATTTAAACTTAACAACAACAATGGGATGTTGCTGTTGTTGTTAACTACCACTGAGTCGGCCCCAGTGCATGGTGATCCCATGCACTGAACAAAAGCACTGCCAAGTTCATGGAAGGTATGGAACTTGCTCAAATAACTAAGTGGCATATGTGAGATTTAAATACAAGTTCACTGGACTCCAAAAATCAACAATCCTTCCCTTATTCAGAGGAAGAATACCAACACAAATAACCAGATATGTTTCCATTCAGTAATAAAGGATACTTTGAAAATAATAGAAAAACAGAAATAAGTAAGTAAAGGCTTTACTTATACTGACTAAAGTCTTCCCAGCCTCCCCCTTGTGTTTACTTCTATGAGGAAAAGCAACAGAGCAGATCAAACAGTAGAAATTATAAAAGGGGGTCTCCCCAGATCTTAGTGTCCTCCACAATGTAGACTGGAAGCAGACAGTTCCTACTTTCCTGTGGCCTGTGAGTCATTGTTGAACTTCAGACACCAGAGTGGTAAACAAAACACGGCATAGCATCCAAGTATAGCCCGGCACCCTGATTTCTAGAAGTAAATACTGGTAAACTGCATTAATTAATGTTACCCTCCCAACCCATTTCTATTCACTTGCAGGAAGCTCATGGGAGGCTTGTAAATGATCACAATTGCTTTCGTTCATTGCCACACATACCATAGTCCTATTTTCCATTCTCATTTTATCTCATAAATCACAGTAAGCACTATGATTTGAAAGTAGCATAAAGCTACATAGCCAAAACTCTTGAATGTCCTTGTAAAATAAAAAATAAAAAAATGAATGTTTATTTGTAACACTTTGTACATAAAACCTTCATTCATTTCTAATGATGCCAATAAATTTGAGATCAAGATGCTTTGCACAGCAATTGTTATTAGAAATCCTTTTCAAAAACACAAATTCTGAAGAGTGCCACCGTGCCAGCATCGTTCCCCCACAGCTGGCAGTATTACAGATTCCCTACCCAGATATGAAGATGAGGAAGCCTTTGTGAGATTCTGTCTTGATATGCCAGGACCAGTTCTGTTCACAGTTCCTGTAGATTTCACTGTTGTGGGTTACTTCCCATCCATGTGACACCAACAACTGTTAACTGTTAAAGAAGGGCAACCTGCAGTGTTCTGGCGTGACCACTCAGGTGTCTAAGAAATGGGAAATAAAGGTTCAAATGCTAGTGTTCTAGAAACAATGGCTCGACTGGCTTTTCTGAAAACAACTTCCTTTAAATTCACCCTATAAAGGACTGAATGTCTCCCCACAAAAATATATGTTGAAGTCCTAAACACTGGTAGTTGAATGTAGCCTGTTTGAAAATACAGTCATTGGTAAAGTTAATAGTTAACACATGGTCATTTGGGAACATCCTTTTCAAAAAAGGAGAAGAGGCGCATCTAGGAATGACAATCATGTGAAGAGGTACCTATAAGCTGAGAAATTCTAAGAATTACTAGCCATCACCGGAAGCGAAGAGAAAGATGGAACAGATTCTTCCTCAGAGTCCTTAGAAGGATCAGCATAACCGAAGCTCTGATTTCAGACTTCTAGCCTCCAGAACTGTGAGGCATTTAATTTGGGGGTTTCTTGAAGCCACCCAGTTTGGGGTGCTTTGTTATGGTACTCAGAGGAAACTAATATGATTACATTTGGGATTTATGATTCAGAAAACTTTGATAACCCCATTCTCGGATGGACAAGTGGGTTCTTTAGTTACGGCCCCCTCCAGAGGCATTATACAGTAGTGGGTACATCTATGGGTTTAGCTTGTGCACTGGTTGAGGATCTTCATTGTCAGAATATCCTTCAGAATTATACATTGTGTTTTAGCATTTTGACTTTGTCTAATTCAAGGGACTACCACAGTAATGAGACATAAAGTTCTGTCAGTGTATTTAGTAAAGATTTTTTTAAAGGCATTTCAATACATCAACTAATATCTCCCAAGTGGATAATGAAACTGATTATTGTCTCCCCTTTTAACTTGAGCAATAAAACCCCTATAACCAACTCTTCAAACTCATGAGTCATTGTTGTTGTTGTTAAGTGCTGTGAAGTCTGATTCATAGCGACCCTTTATAGGGTTTCATAGGCCCTAAATCTTTGCTGGAGCAGAAAGCCTCATTTTTCTCCTATAGAGCAGCTGGTGGGCACGAACCATCAAAATTGTGGTTGGCAGTTCAGTGCTTATCAACTCATCAGTAGTCAATATCTAAAACTCTCTTTCATCTTATTTCTCAATTTTAATAGTCACCACTCCACCCAAGCCTAATATTGTATCCTGATTCAGATCTTCCATGATTCTTATGTTTATTGCCTTACATTTAATCAGTTTTGTTTTGCACATATTTGAAAACTAACATTCATGATTTGTGGAATTAAATAACTAAAGATTGCCTAATGATATTTGTAGCCCTGGTAAGGATAAGCACTGTACTGGTAACTGCAATGTCTGCAGCTCCAACCCCTGAGCCACTCTCAAGAAAACTAGAGAGGATCCCAATAAGTCAGAACCCATTTGACAGTACAGAAAAACAGTGGGCATTTGTACTGTTTTCCACTTACGACTTCATCGGATTAAATTAGTTTCCAACTAACTTCTGTGCTCAACACTTCCAATAACTTAGCATCAAGTACTTGGAAATAGACTCTACTTCATGTTGGAAAACAAAAACATGCCTGTGTAGGTTAAGAAACTTACTGAAAAAAATCAATAAACCTAGAGATTGTTTCATTATTAAGGTTCCATGTAAAGTTTCAATTTAACCACAAGAAACAAGGAAGAAGTCGGGAGTTTTCCTGTACAGATCCATGGCAAAGGACTCTCTTTGTTTGCAGCATTTCTTTCTTTCTTTTTCTTTTTGTTTTCTTACTGTCAGTTTTAGGCTCTTACAAACATTTTGGAAAACATAACAGATGCCTGTCATTTTGAATCAATTTGTGCCAGTTCAGCCTTTCGGGATTTGGTTTTCTTAAACATTATTGGCAGCTGAAATTGGAGTTCTACCAACTAGTTCTCTCCAGGAGTTATCCAATGTTCAGAACATTTCCCACGATTCATGCTCACTGCATGCAGAGTAAGTAGGCAAAAGATGTTATAGCACATAGTCTGACTAGCAGCGCCTGGTTTCCAATAACTCTATCCTGAATAAGCCAAAATAAGAACCCGACGCCCGCTTCTCCTGTACCAGGTATATAAGCCAATGTCAAAAAGAAATCTAATTAATATCAGTTTTGAAGAACAAGTTCTATATAGGACTGTAAAATATGTTAATATAAGAGTTTGGCATACAAAGAAAGAGAGGAATAGTAACATAGATTTGGTGCTGCAGTTTTAGAGGAAATAAATGTTATTCAATAAGATCCTTCAATAAAAGAAGATAAAGTAAGATCACCAAAGCAGAACTGAAAGGCAAAATATAAATAAAAGTAATCAGTCATGAACATGCCATGTTCCTGAATAGAATAAATCAATATCACAAAGATTTTTCTTAAATAAATTTATAATTTTAATAGATTGAAAACCCATTGATAGCTTTCTGAAACTATGCAAGTTAATTACAAAGTACATTTACGAGAACAAGCAAATAAAAATGGATAGAAAAATCCTGAAAGAGAAGAGTAGATAAGTTAACTATAAAAAACACTATAACTAAAATGATGTCATGTTGATGCATAAAAGGACATACCAATGGGAAAGAATGAAAAATCCTGAAATAGACCCAATTTGGAAATTTAATGTACAATAAAGGCAGTATCTTATATCAGTCGAAACATGATGGACTCTTTAATAAGTGCTATTGGAATAATTGGAGTCCTGGTTGGCACTATAGGATAAACACTGAACCACTAACCACAAAGTTGGCAGTTCAAACCCACCAGTAGCTCCTAGGAGTCACTATGAGTCAGAACCAACTCAACAGCACTTAACATCAACAACACTGGGATAATTAAGAACCCTGGTGGGACAGTGTTTTTAAAACATGAAATCTTACAAATAATAAGAAAAAAAAAAATGAATGAATTCTCCTATAACATGAAACCAGAGATAACTTTTCTAACTATGATTTCAAAATCCAAAGGCAATAAGGGAATTCGTTTATATATTTGACAACATTAAGATGAAAATAAACAATAGAATTCCAACAAGGTGGCTGACTAAAAAGACACACTACACAGACCTTCTGCAGCAGGCATAGGAAATGTCCTGTCCGTGGGCTATATGTTGTTGTTATGTGTCGTGGAGTCGGTTCCCACTCATAGCGACCCTGTACAGGGTTTCCGATGGTGTAAATCTTTACGGGAGCAGAAAGCCTCATCTTTCTCTTGTGGAACAGCTGGTAGTTTCAAACTGCCAACCCTGAGATTAGTAGCCCAATTTGTAACCACTACACTACCAGAGCTCCTTATGGGCTATATAAGGCCCACAATATCATTTAGTCTTGCCTGGCCAAAGCAGCCACACTTCCAGCTATCACATTAGGGCTGAGTTAATGAAATGTTTGACTAAATAGATCAGGCTAATTTTTAAGCTGTGATCATTTTTAATGCCTTCAAATGATGTGATAAATTTGGACAGAAAAAATGGTTCCCCACCCCTGCTATACATTAAACATATGAGAGAACATATGAAACAGATACAAATGATGATTCTGGAACTCTGAGCTTCAGAAGAAAAGATAGAGAAATAGACTGAATACTGACCAGGAAGAGAACTTAGAAAGGGGCAGCATGAGAGGAGAAAAATGGGTGAACAGTTGAATGGTGCAGACACACACTGGTAGCTAACAGTGAGGAAGGTACAATTCTCTCCTGTTTCCCGCACTCTTTGTGATCAGCCCCTACTCCCTGCAGAGCCCCTGTTCTTCTAGAGGTTGGAACCATGCATTTGTGTATTGGCATCAAGTGTATCACCAGAACCTATACAGCCAATCCTCAGCCATCCATGAGGAGGTCTTGTAAACAGCCACCCGACTCCCAGCTGCCCTCTGGACTTGAAAAAGTTTCTGCTGAAACTAAAGCCCCTGACCTCAGCCACCATTAGGGCCTGCACAAACTACTTCTAGATTATGTTCCCTAACCACAGGCAACACTAGGCCTCTCACATTCACCAGAAGGAAAATGGTGAGTGTCTAAAAACACAACATACAATTATCAATTAAATACAAATATGATACCATAATGTCTCATGGACAATAGACAACTTTATTTCACATGAAGAAATAAGGCAACATAGCTCAAAAAAAGTGACCAAAAAGCAGAGTCCAAAAGGGTTTCTGAGGAAGAAAAGGTATTGGAGCTATCTGATAATGAATTCAAAAGAATGATATTTAAATACTTTCAATGGATTCATAATAGAACAAATAAAAATATCAAATTTAATAAATCCTTGAATCAAATGAGGACAGAAACAGACACTAAAACATTTGGGACATAGCAAAAGCAGAGTTCAGAGGGGATTTTATAGCAATAAACACACACACACACAAACATCCAACAAGAAAGAAGCCAAAATCAACAGCTTAACATCTCCAACAATTCGGAAAAATAAAAAGTTCTGTGGCAAGAGGATGGGTATGTTGAGCAGACACTATGCTAAAAGGACACAGGATCCCGAGTGAAACAGATGTGGTTGGTGATTCTCAAACACTGAGCTTCACATTAAAGCTTAAAGAGGTAACTTGAATGTCAGCTGGGAGAGAAAGCTGAGCAGAAGTGGTGAGAGAAGAGTCAGATGGGTGGGCTGTTGACTGGCCTGGTGCAGTTGGCCATTTTCAGCTTTTGCTGATGGCCATCAATCTACACACCAGCCTGGAGACACGAGAGACAAACACAGCTGGAGTTTTAGCAGTGAGGGGGACAAAACCTTGTATTCTTTCTCATGTTCTCCTGATGACTATGGGAGTGGCCAACCCCTGTCCTTGCACACCCAGTGGCCATTGGCACCCTCTCCTACACAGACTCTTCTTATCCTGGGGTTGGGAGCCAGTAACACCTCATATCTGGAGGCATGTGAATTTTGCTTCATCAGATCTTTCATTGCTATTGTTTGTTTTTGATATACAGCAATTGTGCATGTATGGCTCAGTGACATCTTTGCCTCCTACAGTTCCCACTAATGGACAAGTGCCACTGTTCACTCCTGCATCACTTTATCAGCAATGATAAGCAGACAACATCAGGCAAATTCATCCTGAACTACACAAACAACAAACAGAAAAGAATGTGCACACTTCCAATCTCTACCACAACTACCAGGAGACATGTGAGTAGTGCCTAAGAACACACCAACATACATTAACAGTTAAAAATAAATATTACAACACCACAATGTTTTATAGACAGTAGACAATTTCAGCTAAAATAAAGAAATGAGACAGAGTGCCTCAAATAAGTCAGAAGTAGAGTAACATATGGAGTTTTAAAATATAATATCAGAAATGATATTGGAACTAGCTGATAAGTAAATCAAAACAATAATATTTAATACCTTCAACAGATTGAGAAAAAGAGAGAAAGCTTTAGACAATATCAAGGAAAACACATACAAGACTTTAGACATTTTCAGGGAAACACTACAATACAAACTAAAAAATAAATAAATAAAATCATACAAAAATAGCAAATAGAAATCCACAAGATGAATATTAAAATTTGA
This sequence comes from Chrysochloris asiatica, assembly GCF_000296735.1. NCBI lineage: Eukaryota > Metazoa > Chordata > Mammalia > Afrosoricida > Chrysochloridae > Chrysochloris > Chrysochloris asiatica. Next base: position 3,072,937 of record NW_006408716.1, on the reverse strand, counting down.
GAAATAATATATTGAAGGGACAAAGGAGGATAACTGAGTCAATAGAAGATTAAATTGGTGAGCTTGAAGACAAATCTTTCAATATCCATTAGCTAGAGGAACAATCAGAAAAAAGAATGAAAACATTTCTGGAAAACAAGAATTATGTAGAATTATCTGAAGAGATAGCATACATGTGATTGGCGTTACAGAACAGGAAGCGACAAATGAAACAAAACAAAAACAGAATATACTAAAGAATACTTGTTGGAAGAAAACTTCTCTAATATCATGAAAGATGAGATGATATGTACTCAAGAAGCTGGACAAACTCCAAACAGGGTAGACCCTAAAAGAAAATCACCAAGTCATATAAAGAAATCTCTGGTTTATCAGTAGAAAACATGCAGGCCTAAAGGCAATGGGATTGTGTATGTATATAATTCTGAAAGAAAAGATATTAGCCAAGAATTACATACCAAGTAAAATAATCCCTCATGGTGTGGCACTGTGGGCTAATGCATCAGAATGCAAACCCATTTGAACTGCAAGGTTGGTGATTCAAGCTCACCAGCTGCTCCTTGGAAACCCTATACAGGGTTGCTATGGGTTGGATTCAACTCAACAACACTTAACAACAACATATATGATGCTGAAATTAGGATATTTCCAGATACACAGAAATAAAAAGAATTTATAAAAACCAGATCATCCTTAAAAAAAAAAAATTAAATGTTCAGGAGAGATCTTTAAATACTGAACAAAACAACAGCATATATCAACCTAAGATTAATCTACATTATAATTAGCATACATAATTCAGGTGTAGAAGTATTCAAAATAAAACAAAACTACATAATTTAAAATAGGGAACCAGAGTTGTTATATGGAGGAGATTGTAATCATTGTAATGAAACGAAGTATGGTTTCTTGAATGTAAAACTGACCATCGGTTCTGTAAACCTCCACTCAATTCACAATAAAAACTTTAAAAATATAAATATAAAGAAATATATATCTAGCATGCTACCATCCATCTATGGAGTTTTGTTGTTGAACTCTAAGATAAGCGCTGGACTGCTAAATACAAGGTTGACTGTCCAAGCCAGCCAGTCACTCCTCAGAAAAAAAATCCCATACAGTCACTATGATTTGGAACTGACTTGATGGCACTTTAAAAAAAAAAAAAAGTTTTGAAGAGCAAATATTTTGAGGTGAGCCTGATGCAAGTCATGGTATTTTCAATAATTTCAAATGCATGAGAAGCTGGATGGTGAATAAGGAAGACTGTAGAAGAATTGATGCATTTGAGTTATGATGTTGGAGGAGAATATTGAATGTACAATGGACTGCCAGAAGAACAAATAGATCTGTGTTGGAGGAAGTATAGCCAGAATGCTCCTTGGAAGCCAGGATGGCGAGACTTCGTCTTTCATACTTCGGACATATCGTCAGGGGGGACCAGTCACTGGAGAAGGATGTCCTGTTTGGTAAAGTGGAGGGTTGGAGAAAAAGAGGAAGATCCCCAATGAGATGGATTGGCAAAGTGGGAGCATGGGCTCAAATGTAGAAACAGTTGTGAGTTTGGCCCAGGAATGGACAATGTTTCATTCTGTTTGTATAGGGTTGCTATGAGTCGGTATCAACTCGATGGCACCTAACAACAACAAAACAACAAGAACAACAAAAGCAATGAAAATAACAACCATTCATCCAAGATAGGGGTTTGATATAAATTGATAAAACTATATGCTTCTATTTTGAAATTGAAGGAATAAACAAAACACTTAGTGATTACTTGCAGATGGGAGAAGAAACAAAGAGGAAGAGAAAGCTCAGAGAGAAAACTACTTTTAAAGTTTTAGTGTGGATTTTGAAATTCTGAAAAACATTTATGTTATTATAAGACACAATTTTTAAAATCTAAAAAGAAAAAAAGATATTAGCACTTCTATTTGAGTTATGGAATAGCCACATGAAGAGAAAATATTTTCAGTTATGTTTAAACTATGTAATTTGACTCTCCATCTCCAGTGGGATGCAATTTAAAGACCAAAAGAAACATTAAGTAGTTGTTACTAACTATATTTTTGTTAGATTTCATGGGTGGTTGTTGTTCTTTTTGCTGTGGGTCACTGAGTTGGTTCTGATTCATAGTGACCCTGCATACGGGTTCTGAGGCTGTAAATTTCTATCTGAGCAGAAATCCTCATCTTTCTCCTCTGTAGCATCTGGAGAATTTGAACCATTGACCCTGTGATTAATAGCCCAATGCATCCACCACTGTATCACCAGTGATCCCAGCCTGAGTACTGTAGACTAATTCACATATTGGTGTTATTAGGAACTAGAATTTTGGGCATGAGAAAAGGAAAATTAGATGCAAATTAAACACAGTTGGGTAAAATCCTTGTGGCCCTGTACTTGAAGCATCCAGTTAAACCCATAATGTTTTTAACATTATCAATAAAGTAGATTTATTGAAAAGGCCTAGAAACAAAGATCAACCCATAAGTGATGAACACTCCTACTATCCAGACTGTGGTGTCTAAATACCACTTCCCACTAAAAAGAGACAGGATTTCTTGATTTCTGATCTGCAGCCAAAAATGTATAAGATGACTCTAGAACATCTGCTCATACCTGAAAGAAAGAAATGTCTTAAAGCACAATGAGGAATTATCATCAAATGACTGAGGAGTAATTCTGAAGAATTTCCTATTGGCTAAAGATAACATCTACCATTCATCTTCCAGATTGTTGTATTGTGGTGGTTTGTGTGTTTCTGTGATGCTAGTAGCTATGTTACCATTATTTCAAATACCAGCAGAGGCATCCATGAAGGACAGGCTTCAGTGGGACTCCCAGACTAAGACAGATTAGAAAGACTGAGTGGCAGACCACTTCTTACGAGTTAGCCATTGAAAACCTTATGAGTGGCAGTAGAATTGTCTGATATAGTGTCAGAAAATGATCCCCTCAGGTTGGAAGGCAGTCAAAATACAACTAGAGAGAGCAGCCTCCTGAAACTAGAGTTGACCTTAAAGACATAGATGGAGTACAGCTTTTGGGACCTTCATTTGCTTATATGGTCCAACTAAAAACGAGAAGGAATCACTGCAAACATTCATCAAATAATCAGAATGTGAATTGGATACAGTATGAATCTGTGACAATTGGAAGTCATTGAAAATTAAATGGAATGTACAAAGATCGATATCCTAGGCATTACTGAACTGAAATGGACTGATATGTTTTATTTTGAATGTTTTACTATGTTGGGAATGACAAACTGAAGAGAAATGGTATTATATTCATCATCCAAAAGAGTATATTAGAATCAATCTTGAAGTACAATGCTGTGCTGTCTGTGATAGGATAATATCAACACAGCTATCAGGAAGATCAACTATTTTACTACATTATTATTGCTCATATTTACTCACCAACCACTAAAGCCAGTGATGATGAAATTGAATTAAACCAACTTCGTTAGTCTGAAATTGAACAAACATGCAATCAATATGCCTTGTTATTGGACTATGAAAGTTGGAAACAAAGAGGAGTGTTCGGTAGTTGGAAAATATGCTCTTGGTGATAGAAAGAATGCTGAAGATCTTCTTCAAGACCAATGATTTATTTATTACAAGTACATAAGAGGACCTAACTGGATGGAATACAAATTGACCGTGGGAAGAGAGGATGAAGAGCTCAATATCATCATCCAAAACAAGGCCAGGGGCCAAATGTTGAACAGACCATCAATTGTTCATATGCAAGTTTAGACTAAAGCTGAAGAAAGTTAAAACAAGCATATAAGAGACAAAATATGACAAAATAAAACTCAAGAACAGTTTTAATGCATTAGACACTAACGATAAAAGACCAGAACATTTGTGGGATGACATCAAGAACATCATACATGAAGAAACCAAAAGATCATTCAAGCAACAAGAAAGAAAGAAAGAAAGAAAGAAAGAAAGAAAGAAAGAAAGAAAGAAAGAAAGAAAGAAAGAAAGAAAGAAAGAAAGAAAGAAAGAAA
>NW_006408716.1:3066147-3068426 GCF_000296735.1 Chrysochloris asiatica | reverse complement strand
AAAGGAGAAGTCCAAATTGCAATGAAAGTATTAGCAAAAAACAAGGATCTGGGAACTAATGAGACACAAATTAAAATGTTCCAACAAACTTGGAGGCCCTCAGTTGTCTATGTAAAAAAATAAAATAATTGGAAGATGGATACCTCATAAACTGATTGGAATATATCCATGTTTGTGCCCATTGTAAGGAAAAGTAACCCAACAGAATGCAGAAATCATCAAACAATATTATTAATATCAAATGCAAGCTTTTGCTGAAGATCATTCAATAGTGGTTACAGCAGTACATTAACAGAAATCTGCCAGAAATTCAAGCTGGATATCATTAGCTGATGTTAGATGGATCTTGGCTGAAAGCAGAGTACCAGAAAGATGTTTACTTGTGCTTTATTGACTATGCAAAGGCATTTGGTTGCATATATATATCCAGGTAAGGAAAGAGTTGATGAGGAAAAGATTCTCTTTATGTAAATTTTCTAGTTAATGTGTAAAAGAGATATGGCATCATAAAAGCACTCTTTAGAAAAAGTCTAATGAAATAATGGAACTGAGGAATGAGTATTAGTAACTGCCTGTACCATAAAAAAGAGAGACAAGTTTATATTATGTACCTACTGACAGAAATACACACTGCCAAATTTTAATTAGTCTTGAAAAAAAATATCAAATGAAAGTTTGATCCAGCCGTTAGACCTAAGTACCAATTTACATGAAATACACATGCAATCAGCACAAATGATATAGTTTCTTCAGCAAATAAATTGCTTGCAAGGGAAAAAAAGAGAGAGAGAGAGAAAGGGAAACCTTTAGATCCAAACAGTGATAAGCAAGGATAGACTGCAGGTCAAATCTGGCCACCTCCTGTAATAGAAACAAAGCTTTATTGGAACACTGCCATGCCTGATCATTTATATATTGTCTGTAACTGTTTTCATGTTACACTGTTACATTTGAGTCATTGTGACACAGATCATCTGGCTGTAAAGACTGAAATATGTACTATTTGGTCCTTGATGTAAAAAAAAAAAAAAAATTGCCAACCTTTGGGTAGAAAGAGACTTATGAGACTTACCACACTATTACTCTATATGGATATTATTTTTATCATGATTCAAAAAGTATATAAAATGTAAAACTAATAACAAAGTAAAAGGGATTCAAAAAGGACTGTTAGGGAGAGGCAGCAAGATGGTGAACTAAGCAAAGACCCTACCCAGACCCTTTACAACAAAGGTACAGAACATCAAAGGAAACAGACGCAGATGGTAGTCTTGGAACTCTGAGCTTCAGATGAAAGAATAGAAAGTGGATTGAATGCTTACTAGGAGAGGAAACTGAAAATACGTAGCAAAAAAAGGAAACAGAGCGGTGAGCCGTGCTGGCTGACCAGATGCATCGCCATCAACTTCAACTCTTGTGAGTGGTTTTAGAGATAAGACAGCAGCATGGGAGTGCAGAGGCATACAGCTGACTTCTGGAGATACAGGTGTAATTTTTTGCTTGTTCCCCACACTCTGCTGATAACCAGAGGTGTGGTCAACTCCATCCATATACAACCGCAGTGAAGCTCTTGCTCTTTGGATGATAGGAGTCTCATGGTGGGGAGCAGCACGCTCTGAGCTGCATCAAAGTGCTATCTGTACCAACCTCAGCTCCTGGATTCTGGTAAGCACTACTTCAAACCTGGAAAGATGCTCCTGACCAGCTCTGTACTAGCCTTCACTAGCACAAGAAGCTTAACAGACACAGGGGACAAAAGTAGACAGATAGGAAGGCTGTGCGATCCAGCCAGGTACAGGATGGCCATCTTGAACTTCCGAGGACAGATCTCAGCAAAGAGCAGCTTGGAGGTGTAGCAGCATATGGCTTATGGGCAGAGAGAAAAGTGGGATTTTTTTTTCCTTGTATCCCACATTACCCTGGTGGCCAGTGGCATGTCAAGCATCCACCTGCGTGCACCCCTAGTGAAGAATCTGCTCTCCGGGAGGTTGGAACTGCACAGTGGTGACACACAGAGTCGTGAGCCCCATCGAACTGAATTGGGTCATTTTGGCACCAATATCTAATGTCTAGATTCAAGTGAGGTCTGTTTCAGACCTGCAGAGTCAATTCTGACCAGCTCTGAATTAGCAGGGAGTCTAACCTCTGGCTGTCCTCTAGGATGGAAAGACCGTGATCCCAGCTATTTTGGAGTTTGCTCAAATTACTTACAGATTTCATGTCCAGAACAGACAACACCATCTAGGATCAGGAGCACCACACTCTCATCCCTTATCCAC
>NW_006408716.1:3063733-3065282 GCF_000296735.1 Chrysochloris asiatica | reverse complement strand
AGCTAGAAGAAAAAACATTAGAATCACCTGAACAAGAATTCAAAAGAATGATGTTTGCATGCCTTCAAATGATTGACAGAAAGATTGAGGTAAACAAGGAAGAATTCAGGAACACTACAGCAACAAAGAAATAGAAGAGATCAAAGTTTGGATGCTGTTAATGAAAGAGACTCAAACTACATAAATCAAACTCTAATAGAACTGATGATATAAACAGACAACTCTATAATAGTTGTTGTTGTTAAGTGCCATCAAGTCAGTTCCAACCCATAGTGACCCTGTACAGGGTTTCCAAGGAGTGGCTGGTGAGTTTGAACTGCAGACCTTGTAGCTCAAACTGACTTTGCAGTCCAACACCACACCAGGACTCCATAATAGTAAGAGAGTTTAATACATCACTTTAAATTAAGGACAGAACAACTATAAAGAAATTCAACAAAGACACAGAAGTACAAAACAACACAATCAACAAACTTGACCTAATAGATATATACAAAGCACTTAATCCAGTAACAGCTTTTGAATGGCGAGTAGCCAAAGTCAATGATGAAGAAAAAGAAATAATGAAGAAAAATAGGTCAGACACAAGATTTCAAAGGATATCTTAAGAAGACAAAGTTAAGTATTATAATGTGGAAAGAACTGGTGTTAGAAAGCCAAAATGAAAGAACACACTCAGCATTTCTCAAGTTGAAGTAACTGAAGTAAAAATCCAAGCCTCAAGTTGTCATATTGGAGATTTCTATGGGCAAGACAGTGAACAATTGAAGAAGTATCAAAAGAAGATGGAAGGGACTTCCAGTTTGGGGGCAGGAGAAGCAGACACAGACAGGAGAGGCAACTTGGAGGAGGTGCGAAAAAAACCAGAGAAGGCACTTTGCCAGAACAGTTCCAATGCTTTAGATCTAATATAAAGTGGGGGCCTCAGTTTTGGTTTCCCACCAGTGGAGAAATCTGATACTGGCAGGAATACACGGTGATTTCTGAATCGATCAGGATGCTGTTTGCAGGCTCCTTAGCCTGGGCTGAGATCAGAAAGCAGGGCCACAGCCAGGCTCATACAAGTAAAGCCACAGAGCGGCTTCTGGAAAAAGGTGTGACAGCTGTTTTCACTTTTCTTTCCTCCTCTTCCCTGTTGCATCCTCTCTGCTCCACCAGGGCACCTTCAGGCAGATGAGAGCACATCCCCAAAAGGGTACAGCATTGCACCCACAGGGTACAATTTTCCAGTGGCACAAAGAGGAAATCCCTGAAAGCCCCAGCGGTTCCACAAAGCTAATCTTTTGGCTGCTTCTTATGACGTCTGACTCTGGGACTTAGCCCTAAAGTTGACCTGGGCAGGACCCTTTATTCCTGCCTTACCTCACAAGAGAGAGCATTTCTGTCCATACAGACAAACTGTATTTGCACCTTGTAAAACCCCAACATAAAAGACAAGAGCTAACACCAACTACTATATATACAAGGGCAAGGTTATTTTGAGAATTACACTGTGCATACACAGACACCTAACTGACCTTCATATATAAAAATAGTGGGAAATCTTTCT
>NW_006408716.1:3060821-3062448 GCF_000296735.1 Chrysochloris asiatica | reverse complement strand
AAACCCTAAAAGAAAAAAACTGCCAACCAAGAATTGTCTACTCGGCAAACCTGACAATAAAACACAATGGTGCAATCAAAACATTCCATGATAAACAGAAGCTAACAGATTTTGTCAAAACCAGCCCAGCACTTCGAAACATCCTAAAGGAAGTTCTTTGGACTGAAAACCAACAAGAACAGACAACAACCAGAGATTGACAGATGTGGTGACACCTCCCGGAACTCAGTTGAAGGACAGCAGAGTTCAGTACAGAACAAAATTACAACAATGAATTAAGAAGACCTGTGAGGCTAATTAGAGATCAAAATAATTACAATGTCAAAAAAGGGAAACATATAGGAACAGAGATCCAGGTGGTGGGGAGGTCAGGTAGATTGCAAAATAAAATAGACTGTCTTAAATGGAGGGAAAAGTTAGTAGACTATAGGGTAACCTCAAAGAAATTTAATACTTCACAACTTACCATGACAATGAAGACCCAAGTAGAACAAGGCAACATTAAAACTAAGAAGAAACTGACAAGAAATAGCACAAAAACCATGAACTCAGCACAAGAAGGCATGCAGAACAAAGGAATGAACAGCACAACAAAAAATTAACATAATGACAGCAATTAATCCATACCTATTTATAATTACACTGAATGTCAATGAACTAAATATACCAGTGAAGAGACAGAGAGTGGCAGAATGGATAAGTAAACAAGACCCTTCAATATGCTGCCTAAAGAGACACACCTTACACACAAAGACAGAAAAAAGACTAAAAGTTAGAGGATGGAAAAAAATATACCAAGATAATTGCAATAAAAAGTGAGCAGGAGTGGCAATACTAATCTCTAATAAAATTAACTTTAGGGCAAAATTCAGCAAGGAGAAAAAGAAGGACACTATCTCATGATTAAAGGTTCAATTGAGCAAGATGACATAACCATACTAAATATCTATGCTCCCAATAAAAGAGCACCAACATATATAAAGCAAACCCTACTAGAATTGATGTAAAAAAATAGACAAATCTATAATTATAGTGGGAGATTTTAATATGCCACTTTTGAAAAGGGGTAGAACAACCAGAAAGAAACTGGAGAAAGATACAGAGTAACTAAATAGCACAATCAGCCAACTTGATCTTATAGATGTGTACAGAGCATTCAACCCAACAACAGCACAATACACATTCTTTTCCAATGCACATGGAATATTCTCCAGAATTGACCACGTGTTAGGTCACAAAGCAAGCCTCCATAAATTTACAAACATCAAAATATTACAAAGCATCTTTTCAGACCACTGGAAATCAACAATAAGAAGACCAATGAAATAAAGCTGAATATATGAAAATTGAATAACACCCTGCTGAAAAGTGACTGGGTAGTAGAAGAAATTAAATGTGAATTCATAAAGTTCCTAGAAACAAATGAGAATGAAAGCAGAATATACCAAAATCTTTGGGTCACGACAAAAGCAGTGCTGAGAGGATAATTTTTTGCAATAAATGCACACATCCAAAAATAAGAAAGAACCAAAATTAACACATTAGCACAGCATCTCTAACGATTAGAAACATATCAACGGAGGGATCCTACAGTCGCCAAAAGAAAAGAAATAATAAATATTAGAGC
>NW_006408716.1:3048847-3058297 GCF_000296735.1 Chrysochloris asiatica | reverse complement strand
TGTTTTTTTTTTTTTAGTTATATTTCATTATATATTTATGCCATAAATTAGAGATTCTAAGTTTTTTTTCCTATTTTTTGTTTGATGATCTTTATAGTTTTGATTTTAAATTTAGGTCTTTAATCTTGATTTAGGTTTTGTATATGGTATGAGGTATACATCTTGCCTAATTTTTCTACAAATGAAATATATAGTTTCATCTACATCTGTTGTAATAAATACTCTCTCTCCCTCCATTTGTGGAGTTTAACCCATTGTCAGTATGTGGATGGAATGATGTCTGATTGTTAATTCTGTTCTATCGGTATATATGTTGATTATTCTTATTATCATGGTTGTAGAGTAGGTTTTAAGGTATAGAATTGTGAAGCCTCCTACAAAACAACTCCAAGAATTAAAAAGCACATAGCAAAAAAAGCCAACACTCATCAAAATAAACAAAACAATAAAGATCCTTGTTGCTATTGTTAGGTAGGTACCTGCAAGTCTGTTCTGACTCAGAGACTCTATGCACAGCAGACTGAAACATGACCCAGTCCTGCAACATCCTCACCACTGTTGCTATAATTGAGTTCATTACAGGTCAAACTTTGAAAAAGTTGCTTAAAATGTAACTTGATCCTAAGAAGGAAAATTTAAATAAAGATTACAGCAATAGAAGAATTGGTTTAATTTTATTATGAACTGTTAAAATCACACCTGAACTCAGGTTTACATTCTTTTATTTTCTTTTTAAATTATAATGTGAATTAAGTGAAGTTTTCCAGAGACAATCATCCATTTTACATTCAACAAGTCATACACTTTGTTTAATCTCAAAGATTGCAATCCCCTCTGTGCAATAACAGTTATTCCACTTCCCCCCTGTAGTCCCTATTTCCATTACACCCTCCTTCCCATTCCTTTTCAACTTTGCCTTAGGTAAATGTTGCCTTTTTGATCATGAGTGATTGACCATTTACACGGTGAGAACACCTTACTTGTATTGTTCTCCCCTTATATACCTATCTTCTACTTGGCTTAAAATTGGGGCATGAAGCTGAGTTCCATTCCAGACCTGAAAAGTGGTCTAAGGCCATAGTCGCAGATTTCTATAGTCTCTTTCTGACCAGTAAGCTGGGTCATTTTTTATCATTTTAACTTTTGTTCCACATTTGTTCACATTCTATCCAGGACCTTCTAATGTGATCTCTTTCAGAGCAGTTGGTAGTGATAGTTAGGCACCATCTAGTTCTTCTGGTCTCAGAGTCATGGAGACTGATATTCACCTGGTCCATTGGTGTCTTGGACTAGTTGATTCTAAGCACCTTCAAATTTCATCACTCTTCTTTTTCTGCACATGGAAAGACTATTTTTTGCACCTTATATGTCTGGTCATGAGATTTTAAGACCCCAGACAATACTTAACAAAGTTGGTAGTAGATCGTTGTCTTTGTGGACTATTTCCGTGCCAGTTGATCACGGTGTCCCTGGAGTTTAATCTTGTGTGTTCTCTTTTGTAGATAACTTTTTGTTTTTACTGAATTGCTCTCAGGATTCTTTCCTTGTCTTTGGTTTTGAGGAGTGTGATTATGATATGTCTTGGTGATTTTATTTTGGGGTTAATCTTGCTTGGGGTTCATTCAGCTTCTTGAATACTTATCTTCTCATCTTTCATGATGTTAGTGAAGTTTTCTTTTAACAGCTCTCCTATTGTTTTCTTTGTCTCTTCCTATTCTGAAACTCTGATTACACATATGTCATTCTTTTTCATGCTGTTTTACATGACTTAGACTTTATTTGTATTTTTCCATTCTTTTATCTGATAGTTCTTCTCTCTCACTTGTAATGAGACATTTATTTTTATACTCACTAATTCAGGTTTCCATTGATTTAAATCTGCTCCTCTGCCCTTTCAATATATTGCCTATTTCTGAAATATTAGTATTAATTTTCTGAATTTCTATTTGCAGTTTTTGTATAGTTTCCAATCCCTTCCCTATTTTGTTTCTTTGTTCCTGTAGTGTTTTCCTGAATCCTTCCTTGTTTCCCTTGACCTTTCTCTCAATCTTTTGGAGGTACCTACACAAGGTCACTATGGGGTAGAACTGACTCAACAGCACTTAACAATAACAACAATAAATATCATTCTCTTGAATTCTTTTTCAAGTAGTTTCAATGTTTTTAATTATTCAAAAACATTTTCTAATTCACTTGTTTGAGCCACTCTGTCTTATTTCTTTGTGTGAACAGAAATGTTCTGTTGCTTCTGAGACATTGTGGTATTTCTGTATTTGTATTAACCTGATGAGTGTATAGTGGTGTATTCTTAGGCACTCACCAACTACTTTCTCCTGGTTGTGTTTAGGGGATGGGAGCATGGGCACTGTTCTCTGTTCACCATCTATGCTGTTCAGTTTAGGATGGGTTTGACTGATATTGGTTGTTGCTGATCTGGTGTATATCAGCTGGTATTGGCTCTTGCCCAGTGGTTGGGGTTGTAGAAGGTTTGGTTGTGGCTGGGCTATATGAATACGGTTGCTGTCCCTTTTATCTCTGTGATTCACCAGGATATTTCTGCAATGCCAATACGCTGTCTTGTCTCTGAAGCTGCTCACATAAGCTTAAGCTAGCCCCGTCATGTTTGGTCAGTCTGCACAGGTCACTAACTAGTCTGTCTCCTTTTTTTGTTTTGTTTTTTAACTGCATCTGTTCAATTTTCTTTCCTAGTAAGTATTCAGTTCATGTCTCTATCCTTTCATCTGAAGTTCAAGATTCTAGGACTATCGTCTGCTTCTGTCTCATCTGGCTTTCTATGTCATGTTGTAGAAAGTCTCTATAGGCTGACTGCCTAGTCTGCCATCTTGCCTCCTTCTACTCATCTGAACCCAGATACTTGGAGCCAGTAGTTGTGCTGTTGTTATTGGTCATCGAGTCAGCCCCTGATACATAGCAATGGAATGAAATACTGTCCATGATTGGCTGCAGATTAGACAGTTCTGCTCTGAAGGGTTTTTATTGACTGATTTTCAGAAGTATATCACCAGGTCTTTCTAATTCATCTTAGTTTTGAAACTGCTGAAATCTGTTCAGCATCTTAGTGGCATGCAAGTTTCCACTGACAGACAAATGGTGGCAACATGTAGATTTTATTTGTCAAGAATCAAACCAGTGTCTCCCACATGGAAGGCAAGAATTCTACTGCTGAGCCGCTAGTATCAGAGTTAGAATCAGCAGTATCAGTGTTAGAATGGTTGTGCTTTTGGTCTCTCATGTCCCTGTTACCAGGAGTCCTGGACCTAGGGTCTGGGCAGCTGCTGGGCAGCTAAGTTTCCTGGTGAAAGGATTGAACAGTGATCTCTAATTTCAAAAACAGAATGTAGATAGTAGGTAGGCCATTGTGGGTTTTGGCAATTTGGGCTTCAAGCTGAAATCTAGATGACAGAGAAAACAAAGAATATACATGAGAAAGGTTTATACTTAAATTTTTATGTATTTTAAATGTTTTATATCACTCATACATTCCTGAAGCAGCTCTGGTAGCATAGTGGTTATGAGTCGGGCAGTTAACCTCAAGGTTAGCAATATGAAACTACCAGCCATTCCACAAGAGAAAGATGAGGCTTTCTGCTCCCATAAAGATTCATAGCTTCGGAAACCCTATACAGGGTTGCTATGACTTGGAATCAACTCTATAGCACAAACCACCATACATTTCTGATGACATATTTATTTGGTAACATGAAAGTGCCATCTCTTCAGGAGATTGAATATACACTGTGCCTGTAGATGTGTCTGCCAAACCCTCACACTGGTTTGCGGCTCAGGCCTGGCCCAACACAATGAAATGCTATCATGTAACTGATTTGGAAAATCAAGTGAAGCCTTCAATGCTGTCAAAACTTCTTTGACATTTTTGGCCTGGTGAATACAAAAATAAAATTTTAACACATAGACTTTGCACTGTAACATACTTGGGTGAAGAGATTTTAATTTAATAATGTGGTGATTAAACATTCCTTGAGTAATCTGTGGCTACTCCAATGAAAGTTTGTCATACCTTTACTGTACAAATAAATGTGTTCAGATTCTTCCAATAATCTGTAAGACTTGCCTCTAAGACATGACTCAAAGATTTCTGGAGCAAGGAAAAGTTCTGACCAGTGCACTTTTCAAACCAAATGTAGATGATAGTTTGTGGCTTGATTTGGGGATTATCCATGTTCCTGGCCCCTCTATGAATGGCCAAAGGTGGGAATATTCATAAGTAAAACATTCCAGTTTGGTTTGTGTTGGGTGTAATGAGTTTGCTAAGAAAGGTACTCAAGTAGACGATGTTGTTGTTGTTGTGTGCTGTGGAGTTGGTTCTGACTCATAGCGACCCCTGTGTAGGGTTTCCGAGGCTGTAAATCTTTACGGGAGCAGAAAGCCTCATCTTTCTCCCTCGGAACAGCTGCTAGTTTTGAACTGCTGACCTTGAGGTTCACAGCCCGATTCATAACCCCTATGCTACTAGAGCTCTTTCAAGTAGACAACAGTGAGATAATACTCACTGTGTTCTTATGAGTTGCCAATTACTTTGCATAAACTAGCTCATTTATTAAAACATTCTAAAAGCCATCTAATGGTGTAAAAAATCAGTGAAGTTGGAAAGCATGCGTGCAAATATAGGGCTGTAGTCTGGATCTGAACCCAACTCTGTATCACAACTTTACTCCAGAGACAACAAACTGCAAAGAATATACAACGGAATTAATAACTAAGCTATTAAGCTCCAAACCAAAATCTAGTCCTGGAGCTGCTGTCTTCATTAGTCTTTACCTTCCCACCCAATGCGTTCTGCCCGGATTTCTTCTCCCTGATCTAGGAAATGACCTGCAGGAAGGACTTGGGAAAACTGCCATGCCAGAAGGATGCAATCATTCTGATTTCATTCCTTCTCTCCAAGCCTGTGGCTTAGAGTTGTTTTCCATTCATCAAGGTAATGATAGCCTTTCTGAATAAAACATGATTTTCCTTCTCAGAAAAGAAAAAAAGCTCAAAGGAAGCATCAGAGTTAATTAGAAAAAGTGATATTGTTATTACTGTCAGAAGAGCCCATCACATGCAATGTTGAGGGGGATCCCAAATCATGAAGTCAGAACCATTAAGTTGAAAATTGCCTTTTATTTCAGCTTTGTAGGGCAGATGGTGATCTGATCTTGCTGGACTACAGTTCTGCCTGGGTTATCAGAGCTCTAGGTGGTGTCTAAAGAGGAGACTAGATGTCTCTAGAGAAAAGGAGTATGGAATTGAAAATGGTCCCTTCCTATGATTTTGAAGTCCTCAAGGTAAAATTTAAGGATCTCTTATTGGATGAGGTCTTGGTTCAAATGATGCCAAATAAAATAGTTAATCTGTGAAGTGGGCAGAAATTGTTCATTTCTTAGGCATACAATTCAGATACATTAACACCCAATGTTCTGTGGTAGATACTGGCTGCCTTTTGTTCACCTCAGATACTTTGACAAAGCATATTTTGACACTTAAGGTGATTTAAAAGATTATAATCCAGAAATTAGTTTGAGTTGTTTTAGTTTTCTTTTAATTGGTGGAGATTTTGTTACAAAATGAAACAAACAACATTCTATTCCTGTTACAGTGTTCCTCAAATTCACTCCCGGTTTGCTTTAAATCCTTCTTAGCATTCTTAGGCTGCCTTTATCTCTCCAGTTGCAGAATCCACTTCTCCTAGTACCTGTTGAAAATCTGGATAGTGATCCTGTATACTTTGGGTTAGGCTTCTATTGCTCCTATGGCAGTACTTCCATTAATGTGATATGACATCTATCTAGTACCTATATCTACTAGGACTTTCTAGGTGTGTCTCTTAAGTTTGTGACCACATACTCTATGGATCTCTTAATTTCATTGTTCACTACATTCCTGTGATTTTCTCTTGAAAATCCTTCTAACAATTCTTTATTTTTTTAAACTTTGTATTGTGAATTGAGTGAAGGTTTACAGAGCAGATTATCAGTTTTACATTCAACAAATCATACTTTGTTTCATTTCAATGATGGAAAAGGAGTGGTATTACCATCACTAGTATACATGTTGTTGTTAGATGCCATCTAGTGGATTCTGACTCTTAGTGACCCTACAGAACAAAACACAATCATTGTTACGCCTCAGCTCATTGCATAACAAGATGATGCACCAATTCATCTCCTTGGGGTCTTCTTTTGTTTCCCCCCACTCATCCTCCACTTTACCAAGTATGATGTCCTTCTCAATAATAAGTCCAAAATATGAGAGGTGACGGCTCACCATCCTGGTTTCTAAGGAGCATTCTTGCTGTACTTCTTCTAACACAGATTTTTTTTATTATTCTGTTAGTCCATGGTACCGTTAAAATTTTTCTACAACACCCAACTCAAATGCAAATAATTCTTCAATGTTGTTGTTAAGTGCTGTCAAGCCGATTCTGACCCAAGAGGCAGCTGCTGAGCTTGAACCACTAACCTTGCAGTTCAAACCAACTTTGTAGTCCAACACATTAACCCACAGCATCACCCCAGGACTCCAATTCTTCTATGGGTTTCCTTATTTGTTGTTCAATTTTCATATGCAAATGCAATTATTGAAAACACCATGATTAGGGTCAGGCAGACCTCAGTCCTCACACTGACGTTTTTGCTCTGGAACACTCTAAAGAATTAAGACAATTATATATTACATTTATATTTGGATATTAAGTGTGGCACTGTGGACTAATGCACCAGACTGCAAAGCCATTTGAACTGCAAGGTCGGTGGTTCAAGCTCACCAGCTTCTCCTCAAAAACCCTATACAGGGTTGCTATGGGTCAGAACTGACTCAATGGCACTTAACAACAACAACAATATATAGATTTTGGAGACCTGGTATGGTGCTGTGTTCTAACACATCAGACAGCAAAGTCAATTGAACTGCAAGGTCGGTATTTCAAGCCCATACAGGGTCACTATGGGTCAAAATTGACTGGAAGGCACTTAACAACAATAACATATATAGATTTGGATATTAAGACATTAAATATATCTATACACACACACACACATATATATATTGTTGTTGTTATTTTATATACATATTTGGTTTTGTTGTTGTTAAGTACTGTTCAGACTGTTCCTGCTTAAAGTCACATTGCATAGGATTTCTGAGGAACAATTTGTGAGTTTGAACTGCCTACTTTGTGGTTTGCAGTGCAGTGCTTATCTTACAGTGCCACACCAGGGTTGTTGTTGTTTTAGGTGTCATCCAGTTGATACAGACTCATAGTGACCCTATACACAACAGAACAAAACACTCCTGGGCCTGGGCCAACCCCACAATTGTTGCCATGCTTGAGCCCATTGATGCTACCATTTTGCCAATTCATCTCACTGGGGGGTCTTCCTATTTTTCTCTGGCCCTCCACCTTACCATACATGATATCCTTCTCCAGCAACTGGTCCCTTCTGACAATGTGTCTGAAGTTTCAGAGACGAAGCTTGGCCATCCTGGCCTCCAAGGAGCACTCTGGCTGCACTTCTTCCAACACAGATCTGTTGGTTTGTTTGGCAGCCCATGGCACTTGCAATATTCTCCTCCAACACCATAACTCAAATGCATCGATTTTCCTACGGTCTTCCTCCTTCACTGTCCAGGTTTGCATGCATAAGAAGTTATTGAAAATACCATGGTCTGATACACCTTAGTCCTCAAGCTGACATCTTTGCTCTTCAACACTTTGAAAGCATTGTGCAACAGATTTGCCTAATGCAACATATGCGTTTGATTTCTTGACTGCTGTTTCCGTGAGTGTTGATAGTTGATCCAAGAAGAATGAAGTCCTTCACAATTTCATTTTTATCTCTGTTGATAAGAATGTTGTTTATTGGTACAGTGGTGAAGATTTTTGTTTTCTTTCCATTGAGATGCAATCCACACCGAAGTCTGTGGTCTTTGGTCTTCATGAGTAAGTATTTGAAGTCTTCTTCACTTTCAGCAAGCAAGGTTGCATCATCTGCTTATTGCAGATTGTTAATGAGTCTTCCTCCAATCCTGATGCTACATGTTTCTTTATATAACCCAGGTTCTTGGATTATTTGCTCAGCATACAGGTTGAATGAGTATGGTGAAAGAATACAAGTACCCTGTCACACCTTTCTTAATTTTAAACTATTCAGAGTTCTCATTTTCTGTTCGAACAACTACCTCTTGGTCCATGTACAGATTCCTCATGAACACCATTAAGTGTCCAGGAATACTCATACTTCACAATTTTTTTCCATACCTTATCATGATCCACATAATCAAAAGCCTTTGTGTAAACATCTTTCTGGTATTCTTTGCTTTCAGCCATGATCCATCAGACATCAGCAATGATATCCCTCATTCCACGGCCGCTTCTGAATCCACCTTGTACCTCTGGAAGTTCTCTGTATGCTTGCAGATGTGTCTGTATTACCTTTAGTAAAATTTTACTCGCATGGTATATCAATGATATGTCTGATTATTTCCACATTCTGTTGGGTCACCGCTCTTTGGAATGGACACAAATACAGATCTCTTCAAATCAGTTGGCTAGATAGTTGTCTTCCAAATTTCTTGGCATAGATGAGTGAGTGGCTCCTGTGCTGCCTCTCTATCTTGAAATATTTCAATTTTGATTCCATCAATTCCTGGTGCCTCGTTCTTTGCCAATTCCTTCAATGCACCTTGGACTTCTTTCTTCAGTATCATTGGCTCTTGATCATAAGCTACCTCTTGAAACAGTTAAACATCAACCATTTCCTTTTGGTACAGTGACTCTGTGTTTTCCTTCCATCTTCTTTTGGTGCTTTCTGTATCATTCAATAGTTTGCTCAGAGAATCCTTCAATAATGAAGGTTCAAGGCTTGAATTTTTTCTTCAGTTCCCCCAGTTTGAGAAATGCTGAGCCTGCTCTTCCCTTTTGGTTTTCTGATTTCAGATCTTTGCACATTTTGTTATGATATTTGACTTTGTCTTCTCGAGCTAATCTTTGAAATGTTTTGTTCGGCTTTTGTACCTCCTCATTTCTTCCATTTGCTTTAGCAGTTCTACACTAGAGAGCAAGTTTCCGATTCTCTTCTGGCATCCATTTTGATGTTTTCCTGCTTTCTTGTCTTCTTAATGATGTTTTGCTTTCTTCCTGTATGATGTTCTTGGTGTCAGCCCACAACTCTTTTGGTCTTCGGACTTTAGTGTTTAATGTATCAAATCTGTTCTTCAGATGGTCTCTAAATTCAGGTGGGATATATTCAAGGTCATATTTTCGCTCTCGTGGACTTGTTTTCTTTTTCTTCAGCTTCAGTCTGAATTTTCATACGAGTAATTGATGGTCTGTTCCACAATCTGCCCTGTCCTTGTTTTGGCAGATGATGTGGAACGTTTCCATCATCTCTTTCCACAGATGTAGTCAATTTGATTTCTATGTATTCCATC
>NW_006408716.1:3043617-3047481 GCF_000296735.1 Chrysochloris asiatica | reverse complement strand
TATATATATATCTTGTTATGTGCTGTTGAGTCAGGCAGCGGCCCTGTATAGGCTTTCTAAGGATCAGTAGGTGAGTTTGAACAGCCAACCTTGCAGTTCAAACTGATCTTAAAGTGAAGTGCCTAGCCTACAGCACCACACCAGGATTCTATATATACACAAAATTTGATATAAATACCTTTACATACTAGAAATGACTCAATTCTGGGCCTATTCTACTGTCTCCATAAGGAGTAACCTAAAGGATTTTCTCTTAAGAAAAAAATAAAGAACTTTTCAGTTTTGTTGTGCACAAACTCATTTAGTTTATTGCAAGATAGTTATAACAAGGAATACAAGTAAGACCTCAAGACATTAATTTAGTTAGCATTGGAGAATAAGAATTTTACAATTACAATGCTAGTTTAGATGTTAGAGTACAAATCTTTAGACTTCAGCCTTTTACCTTTAGTGAGTGGTATCAGGGACAACACTTGACCACCCCACAGACAAGGAGGATCTCCCTGATAGCTAGGATTAGAAGTCAGTTGTGATGAGTGGTATCTCAGCAGCCTTCTCAGTCTTCAGAGTCACAAAGACTATTTTTCTCAGTGTTCTTCTCAAAAAAACAGCAGAAATCCAAATATTTATATACTATGTGTGCTGCCATATTTTATTGCCAGTTAAGAACAATGTTGATTGACATATTTATATTTTTGTTTATCTGAAGAAATCAGAATTATTGCTAATTAGGGGATGGCAGTACCAGTCATCAACCAGTTTGTCATGCTGTGGCGATTTGAACACTAATGTGATACTGAAAACTATGCAACCAATATTTGAAATGCTAACAGGGCCACCTAAGGTAGATAGATTTCAAAAGAGTTCCCAGACTAAGACAGACATGAATAAAGGATCAGACAATCCAATTCTTACATATAAACAAAACAACAACAATAAATTATGTAATATCCCAATGGAAGATGAGCTCCTCAGATTGGAAGGATCTCAAAATATGAGAGAAGTGTTGTTGCTCAAAATAGAGTTCATCTAAATGAAGGGGATGAAGTAAAGCTTTCCTATCTTCATTAATTGATGAGGTATGACACAATATAAACAAATACCTTCCAACATCCATGTATAACTGGAATGTGGACTGTATGAAGTGTGAATAAAAATAGTAAGTTACTAAATTGAAAGAAAATTAATGCTTGCTATCCCTGGCATTATTGGGTTGAAATGGGCTGGTTGATATTGACAATCTTGAGCGAGACAATTATGCGTTTGACTATTCTGGGCCAACACTTGTCTGTCAATTTGTCATACTGTGGTGACTTGCATGTAGCTGTGATGCTGAGAGCTATTCCACCAGTATTTTAAATATAAGCAGGGTCACTCGTGGTGGATAGGTTTCAACTGAGTTTCCAAAGTAGGGCAGACTAGGAAGAAGGAGAGATAAGCTGCTTTGGAATGTTTTGCCATGGAAAACCTTATGAATAGAAGCAGAACATTGCCTGATACAGTTCCGGAAGAGAAAAACATTATGAATAGCACCAGAATATTGTCAGACATAGTGTTGGAAAATGAGTCCCTCAGGTTGGAAGCCACTACAAATACGAATGGAAAAGAGCTGCCTCCTCAAAATAGTGTTGACCATGATGGTACAAATGGGGTAAAGTTTTAAGGACGTTCATTTAAGGGTATGCTGTGAACTTTCATTAATAATCAGAAGATGGAATATACAAATGTCTATCTATCTATCTATCTAGGAAAATAGGAAGCTGTCAAAACTGAAATGGAGCACATAAAGATTGATATCCTAGGAATTAGTGAGATGAAATGGACTGGTATTGGCCATTTTGAATTTGACAACCATATAGTTTACTATGATGGGAATGACAAAGTGATAAGGAATAGCTTCACATTCATCATCAAATGAAACATTTCAAGATCTATATGTGATAGGATAATATCCATATGCCTACAAGGAAGATTAGTTAATACCACTATTATACAAATTTACACACCAACCAATAAATCTAGTGATGATGAAATTGAAAAAAAACTTAACATGAACTTCTTGAGTGTGAAATTGGTTAAACATGCAGTCAAGATGTATTGGTAATTATTGGTGATTGTAAGGTGAAGGTTGAAAACAGTGAAAAAGGATCAACAGTTGGAATCCTGTGATAGAATTTTCAAGACTTCTTCCTTTCAATTACCTTTTTAAACAACATAAAATACAACAATACGCATGGATGTCATCAGATGGAATACATAGATATCAAATTGACTGCATCTGTGGGAAGAAATTGTGGAAACACTCAATACAATAAGCCAAAGCAAGGCCATGGGAAGACTGTGGAAGAGCCCCTCCATATCTCATATGAAAGTTCAATCTGAACTGAAGAAAATTAAAACAAGTCCATAAGAGCCAATATATGGCTTTGAGGATATCCAACCTGAATTCAGAGATTATTTTAAGAACAAATTAGATGGATTAGACACCAATAACTGAAGCTTAGAAATGTTGTGGGATAACATCAAGAACATCATGCAGAAAGAATGCAAAAGATCATTAAGAAGACCAAGGAAGATGTAAAATCCCAAAATGGATGTCAGAAGAGACTCGTAAACTTGTTCTCCAGCATGAAGATGCTAAAGCAAATGGAATAAAAGAGGAGGTAAAAGAGTTGAATAAAAAAAGTTCAAAGGGCAACTCAAGAAGACAAAGTCAAGTATTATAATGAAATATGCAAACACCTGGAGTTAAAAAAACAAAAGGGATGAAGATATTCAGCATTTCTCAAGTTGAAAGAATTGAAGAAAAAGTCAAGCCTCTATTTGCAGTATTGAAGGATTTCATGGGTGAAATATTGAATGATGCAGAAATCATCAAAATATCGGAAGAATAAAAATAATCACTTTACAAAAAAGAAATGGTCAGTATTCAACCATTTCTAGAGGTAACATGATCAAGAGCCAATATTATTGAAGGAAGAATCCCACGGTGTTCTGAAGGCAAATAGCAAATCTACAGGAATTGCTGGAATACAACTTTAAATCAAATGTAATACAAACTGATGCAGCACTGAAGACACTCATTCATTTATTCCAAGAAATTTAGAAGAGAGCTACCTAACTAACTGATGGGAAGAGATTCACATTTGTGCTCATTCCAAAGAGGAGGCTCAATGGAATGTGGGAATCATTTGACAATCTCATTATTATTGCATGTAAGTCAAATTTTACTGAAGATAATTCAAAAACAGCTGCAACAGTACATTAGCATGTAACTGCCAGAGGTTCAAGCCAGATTCAGATGAGGATGTGGGATAGGGGATGCAACTGATGACGTCAGATTGATCTTTGCTGAAAGCAGAGCATACCAGAAAGATATCTACTTGTGCTTTATTGACTATGCAAAGGCTTTCGACTTTGTGGATGATGACATGCTAAAGATAACATTGTAAAGAAGAGATATTCCAGAACACTTAGTTGTGCTCATGAGGAATCTGTGCAGCATGGATACATTCTTTCATTATATTTATTTAATTTGTATGCTGAGCAAATAATCCCAGAAACTGGATTATATGAAGAAGAATTTGGCATCAGGAATGTAGAAAGACTCATTGACAACCTGTGATTTGCAGATGATACAACCTTGCTTGCTAAAAGTGAAGAAGACTTTAATCTTCAACATTAACTATTTTAAGACTACAACCTTCAAGATGGTTTGCCTCTAAATCTAGAGAAAATAAAATTCCTCATAACTGGACCAATAACATGCATCATGATAAATAGAAAAAATATTGAAATTGACAAAGATTTCATTTTACTTGGATCCCCTACCCAACATTCAGGAAAACAACAGTCAAGAAATCA
>NW_006408716.1:3040819-3043127 GCF_000296735.1 Chrysochloris asiatica | reverse complement strand
CAACTATGCTGGGAATGGCTAATTGAAGAGGAACAGTATCACATTCACTGTAAAAAAGAGAACATGTCAAGATCTATGCTTCAATACAATGCTGTAAGTGATGACTAATAGCCATATGTCTAAAAGGAAGACCAATTAGGTATTCAAAGTTACACATCCAACACTGAAGATTTTTACAAATTTCTACAATCTGAGATTGATTAGACATACAGTAAAGATGAATTGATAATTACCGATGATTGCAGTACAAAAAGCTGGAAAAAATGAAGGCCAGTGATTGGTGACAGAAATGATGCTGGAGATCCCACGATAGGATTTTGCAAGACCAAAGAATTATTCATTGTTTTCTTTTTCCAACAACATAAATGGTGACTATATACATGGATTTTGATGGAATATACAAGAATTAAGACAATATCTGTGGAAAGAAACATAGGAGGAACTTAATATCATCAGTCAGAACCAGACCATAGGCTGACTATGAAACAGACCATTAATTGTTGTTGTTATGTGCCGTGGAGTTGGTTCCAACTCACAGGGACGCTGCACAGGCTTCCCAAGACTGTATATCTTTATGGGAGCAGAAAGCCTCATCTTTCTCCCACGGAACAGCTGCTAGTTTCAAACTGCTGTCCCTGAGGTTCGCAGCCAGATTTGCAACCACTACATTGCCAGACCATTAGTTACTCATAATCAAATTCAAATTGAAGCAAAGAAATCAAATTCTTTTGAAGCAAGTCCAAAAGAGCCAAATTATGACCTTGACTATAACCACCCCTCTGAACACTAATGACTGGGGACCAGAGAGTTGTGGGGACGCCAAAGACATCATGCATGAAGAAAACAAAAAGGATTCAAAATACAGAAAAGAAAGAAAAGACCAAAACAGATATCAAAAGAGACTTCAAAGTCTGGTCTTGAACATAGATTAGCTAAAGTAAACAAGAATAATGATTTTTTAAAAAGAGCTGAGCAGAAGATTTCAAAGAGTGGCTCAAGAAGACAAAACAAAATATTATAATGAAATTTGCAAAGACCGGCAATTAAAAAATAATAATTCAAAAGGAAACACAAAAATTTTCAAGGTGAAATTATCGAATAAAAAATTTAAGCCTCTAGTTGCAATATTGAAGGATTCTATCCTGGTGTGGTGCTTTAGAGTAAGCACTACAAGGTCAACAGTTCAAACTCACCAAGTGCTCCTCAGAAACCCTATACAGGGTTCTTATGAGTCAAAATCAACTTGACGGCACTTAACAAACAAATGAAAAACTGGACAAAATATTGGATAACACAGGAAGCATCAAAAGAAAATGGAAGAAATACATAGTCACTTTACCATAAAGAGTTGGTTAACGTCCAAATAGTTCAAGAGGTATGTATGATCAAAACCAATGGCACTGATCGAAGTCCAAGCTGCACTAAGACATTGGAGTTGATGAAAGGCCAATTGAGGTGTTTCGAAAAATATATGCAACATTGAAGTGCTCTCTTTTTTATACCAAGAAATTTGGAAGACAAATCCCAGGACAACCAGCTAGAAGATCCATATTTGTGCTCTTTCAAAAGAATGATCATCTAAGAAAATGAGGAAATTATGGAACAATATCATTAATATGGAGTCATACTGTGGTGCTGTGGGTTAATGCACAGGACTGCAAAGTCGGTTTGAATGGCAAGGTCAGCACTCCAAGCTCACCAGCTACTCCTTGGAAACTCTATTTAAGGTCGCTATGGGTTGGGACGAACTTGATGGCACTTAACAAAAACAACAATCATTACTATCAAATGCAAGTAATAAATTCCAAAGACAATTCAAAAACTCTTGTAGCAGGAACTGTCAGAAATTAAAGCTGGATTCAGAAGATAATGTGGAATGCGGGAGATATCATTCCTAATATCAGATGGATCTTGATTGAAAACAAAGAATACCAGAAGGATGTTCACCTGTGTCTTATTGATTATTCAAAGGTATTTGAATCTGTGGATCATATCAAATTATGGATAACATTGTGAAGAATGGGAACTCCACACTGGCTAGAAGATCGACACATCATAACTTGGGTGATGTTGTTAAGTGCCGTTGAGTCAGTTCCTACTCATAGAGACCCTGTATAGAGTTTCCAAGGAGTGGCTGGTGGGATTGAACTGCAAACCTTGTGGTTCAAAGTCCAATGCTGATCCTACAGGCCACATCAGGAGGGTGATAAACAAGAAGATGGAGGTTGCAGAAGTATGGTGACGACAGGTGTGGACACAGGGAAGTGTGCAATGGCTAAAGGGGATAAAAGTAAATAGTGATATATAT
>NW_006408716.1:3036062-3040579 GCF_000296735.1 Chrysochloris asiatica | reverse complement strand
TCTTAGATATTATCAAACATCTTAAGGCAATCAATAGCCAAGCCTGGGGGATACCCTGGTCAATTGGCATAACAGTCCACAAAGACAATATTCTACATCCAACTTTGGTGAACAGGATCTGGGATATTAAAAGCTCATGAACCTACACCTATGGATGCAGTTGCTCAAAAGAGGGAACAAATCTTTACAGCGAGGGTCATTCCCACACCTTTGATACACTGGGTAGACAGGGATGGGCAATTTGGAGATTGGCTACACAAAATGGGGGGCTAAAAATCAAGAAGTGACTGGCTTACAAGCTTTCAAGAGGGAGCCTAGATCCGGAGGGCATGGAGGAAGGTAGACTCTTCACTGAGTAGTATCCAACCTGTATAGGCAGGGCTGATAAAAGGACTTGGGGATGGCACTCATGTGGCACAATAGTGAATAATTGCTATCAGGATTGTCTGTGAGTGATGGAAATGTAAAGGCAGATGTTTTGTAGCAAAAGGAGGGTAGTGGTTGACTTTGCAGCCGAGGAGCAGAGGTCCATGAGACCATCAAGGAGGAGAAGAGCAGAGTGCGGGACCCTATCCAGAGAAGCAGTGACACCAGAGATGAGGCAAAGATGATGGCATGAAGCGATGGAATGGCTGGGGACTCTAGACCCAGAGAGGGAGAGGGGCTGTGTGCTGATGACCAGGGCAAAGGCTTGCAGCGTACACCCTTTGGTTGGTTGATGATGAATGGAGGGGATTGTAACCATAGCGATGAAACAATATACGATAGGATGAATGTAAAGCTAATGTTCTCCTATGTAAAGTATCACATAATTCACAATAAAACTTTTTTAAAAAAAGCTCATGAATGGTTGTCTAAGGTCTGTGTGCAGAAGAAGAGAGATGAGAATTGAAGATGCTTGGACTGAATTAGTCCAATGAACGAAGGGAACATGTGAGCATCAATCACCACGACTGTGACACTGGAAGAACTAGATGGTGCCCGGCTACCACTCCAACCACTCTGAATGGGATCATATTACAAGGTCCAAGATAAAGCAGCAGAATATGTGGAACAAAACTCAAAATTATTAAAAATAGAAACAAAAATGGGCTTACTGGTCATTAGGAGACTTGAGGAACCTGAGACTATCACCCTTCAGGTCTGGAAAGGAACTCACCTTAGTGGCCCAACTTTCAGCCAAGCAGAGGCTAGGTATGCTCTAGTAGGGTATGCTCACTATGAAAGATGAAATGGTCAATCATTCATCGTCAAAGGGGAATCATGTACCTAAGGAAAAGGGTGAGAAGGAATGAAAAATGGGTAGATTGGAGATGGGAGTCACAGGGAGGAAGTGGGATAAATGTTCTATGGGGGCCAGGGGGATATTGCAATCGATGAGGTGAAACAAAGAGTTGTACTTGTTGAATGTGAAACTGATGATCTTGTCTATAAACCTTCACTTAATTCACAATAAAAAGTTGAAAAAAATAAATAAATAAACAAGAAGGAAACTCCAGAACATTCAATTGTGCTCATATAGAACATGTTCATAGACCAAGAAGTAGTCGTCCAAGCAGAACAAGGGGAAATTTTGTGGTTTAAAACCTCAACAAAAAGAAAATAAAAATTCTCTTAGCTGGACCAATGAGGAACATCATGATAACAGAGAAAAGGTTTAAATTTGTCAAGAAATTAATTTTCCTTGCATCTACAATCAGGGCCCATGGAAGCAGCAGTCAAGAAATCAAATGGCATATTGCATTAGACAAATCTGCTGCAAAAGACCTCTTTTAAAGTATTTTAAAAAGAGGAAGACCCCTAGCACGATGGACTGGCAAAGTAGCAGCATCAATGGGCTCAAGCATAGTAACAATTGTGAGGCTGGCCCAGGACCGGGCAGTGTTTCGTTTTGTTGTGCATAGGGTTGCTATGAGTTGGTACTTACCGATGGCACCTAACAACAACAACAACATCATATCTCTTAGAGGACTAAAGTGCATCTGACCCAAACCGCCATATTTTCAATCACTTCATATACATGCAAAATTTGGACAATGAATGAGGAAGAAATGATACATTTCAATTATGGTGTTGGCAAAAAATACTGAATATACCATGGATTGTTAAGAGATTTTTTTTTTTTTTTTTTTTAATCTGTGTTGGGAGTAGTACAGCCAGAATGCTCCTGTAATGTGAAGATGGTGGAACTTTGTCAGTCCCAAGTACTTTCAACATGTTTTCAGGAAGGATGAGCCCCTTGAGAAGGAAATGATGTTTGGTAAAATAGAGGATCAACAAAACAGAGTTAGACAGTCAATGAGATGGACTGACAAGAATGGATTGCAATATAGCAACAATTGTCAGAATGGCACAAGATTGATCACTATTTCCTTGAATTATACACAGGATTGATATGAATTGGATCCATTTCAATGGCACCTAAAAGCATCAAGGAATGATATACTTATGTTGTGGCTTATCTATGTTTTGGAATCTTGGTGTGGCACTGTGGGTTAGTGCACTGGACTGCAAAGTTGCTTTGAACTGCAAGGTTGGCAGTTCAAGCCACCAGTTGCTCCTTGAAAACCCTATATAGGGTTGCTATGTGTCAGAATCGACTCAATGGAGTTTAACAACAACAACAATCAATGTTTCAAAAGTAAGTTAAGAAAAAGCTATTAAGAATTAAAATGTTATTAACTATCAAGAAAAAGTTACGTGAATTGTTTTTTGATGTACTTATGGTTTATGCTTAACAACAACAATCTACAAAGATTTGGTAAATGTTACATACCAGGATCAAAGTGTGTGTTAATCCTGGTATGTATTATACTAGGATGCACAGCTCAATTTCAAAATGCTGTTTATGACCTATTTTATTTATGTCCAAATTTAGAACAACTATCCAACGAGTTAATGACTAGAAAACATTAGAGAAATATAGGTTTCTTTGTCTAATTAAAAAATTCTCTAACTTTATATTACATGTGGCTTACACATAGGTGTTTAAAAACATTATGAAAATATCTTAACAGTGTAAAAAACATTGTAGATGCATACTAAATAATGAGGTGAATTGTGACCATCACAAAAAGCTAACCTAATAAGGACCATGTCAAATAGCTCATTTGTCCATTACATTTCCCTGCTTTGCTAGTATTCTGTCTATTAAAGAGAGAGCTTTAAAAAGTACATAACATTCCTTCTCTATCCATGTCATGATAAGTGAGTTTGGGTGGGAAAATTTGGGTATGGTGTACCTTATGGAGTGTCATGAGATAGATATTAATAAAATTCAGACTAGACAGCCTTGGGAAAACAAAACAAACAAACAAACAAAGAGAGAGTGAAGTCAGGAAGTGGACATTTTATCATTTTACCATACATTTTTGAGTCTAGAAACATGCCTTGCTGCCCTGGTAATACTAAATAAGAATTAAAAAAAAAATTTTTTTTAAACCAACATTTAAAAGTCTCAAACATTTTTCTAAATGTTAAAAGAAAATAGCAATTTTAGATCTATAAAGAAATATGAATACATTTAGCCAAAATGTTAGAGCTGTCTCTGGTTGGAGATTTACTAAATAATAGCATCCCTGTGGACTTCACCAACAAATGCCCAGCCGTACTAGAAACCATCATCTATCAAATACAAAATAAACAATAAGCCAAAGCCCCTCCGTGTCTCCTCTGCTGAGCAAGATGGCTCTGGAGACAGTCAGGAAGTGGGGCCAGAGTTACTAGGAATGTTTCAGCTTAAGATTCAGTGACTTCTCGTTCCTCCAGGGTCACTGACCCACAGTATTACTGAGGCCCCCATACCAGGGACTCTGAAAATACCTGCTCAGTTTGGAACCTTGTTTCAAGTGGCAAATTGGAGGTGTGTACAGAGCAGGATGTGTACAGAGCATTCCACCCAACAAGAGCATAATATACATCCTTCTCCAGTGCACATGGAACATTTTCCAGAATTGACCGTGTGTTAGGTCACAAAGCAAGCCTCCATAAATTTACAAACATCAAAATACTACAAAGCATCTTTCAGACTACAGTGTTATAAAACTAGAAATCAACAATAAATAAAGCTGAATACATGGAAACTGAATAACACCCTGCTGCAAAGCGACTGGGTAAAAGAAGAAATAAAACGTGAATTCACAAAGTTCCTAGAAACAAATGAGAATGAAAACACAACATACAAAAATCTTTGGGACACGGCGAAAGCAGTGCTGAGAAGACATTTATTGCGATAAATGTGCACATCCAAAAAAAAGGAAAGAACCAAAATGAACACCCTAACACAACATCGCCAACAATTAGAAATAGACCAGCAAAGGGAACCTATAGTCACCAAAAGAAAGGAAATAATAAAAATAAGGGAAGAAATAAATGAGATGGAAAACTGAAAAAACTATAGAAAAAATCAACAAGACAAGAAGCTGTTTCTTTGAAAGGATTAAAAAAAAATGACAAACCATTGGCAAAACTAACGAAAGAAAAGAGGGAAGGAACACAAATAACTGACATTAGAAACA
>NW_006408716.1:3022277-3034912 GCF_000296735.1 Chrysochloris asiatica | reverse complement strand
ACTGTGGTACATACACACAATGGAATACTATGCTACCTTGAAGAACAACAAGGAAGCTTCAAGCCATCACATAACATGGATGAAACTTGAGGATACTGTGCTGAGTGAAATTAGTCACAAAAGGAGAAATACTGTATAAGACCACCATTGTAAAAGACTAAGAAAAAGAACCCAGGAAAAGGGGGGGGAAATCTCTCTCTATATATATAAGTGCTGATCACCAGTATGTATGGGATGAGAGTTGGGGAGGGAGGGAGGGGAAGAAAGAGCACAGGGTAGGGAATAGACACAGGAGAGCCTGGGAGCTGGGGAGGGGGTATGCTGGCAATACACAGGAAGAGGGAGGAGAAAAAGAATAAGGAGGATGGGAAAACGGTTTGACAGGTTTGCATGGGCTAGGTGGGACGACAGAGGTAAATGACGATGTATTGCATAACCTTGGAATAACAGGGTTTCAGGATACAGGGATTGAGGCACGGGGAAAAGGGGGGAATAATGTTAGGATGCTTGGCTGTCTTTTGAATCGTGGTTCCCTTGCCTATCATTGTAAAATAGACACTTGGGGGGTGGGGGAGGCATAGCCAGAAACATCACAGCCTATAACTGACTGGAATACCTTGAGGGGCCTGGGTTTCCAGGCCCAAAATGGGGAGGAGGACTATAAAGGCAAGAAGTGTCTAACTTACAAGCTTTCGAGATGGAGCCTAGTTCCAGATGGGGCAGGGATAGGCAGAACCTCCACTGAATGACTTCCAAACTGTTGGGGCCAGGCTGACAAAAGGAAATGGGGATAAGACTATTGTGGCACAACAATAATACCTGCCACCGTGACTGACTGTGAGGGTCGGAAATGTAGAGGTAGATTTTTTTTTGTCCCTGTTTTTTTGTTTTGTTTTGTTTTGTTTTCCAAAAGGAGGAGAGTGATTGATTTTGCAGCCCAGGAGCAGAGGTCCCTGGGACCATCGGGCAAGAAGTGTGGAAAGTATGACCCTACCCAGAGAGGCAGTGAGGCCAGGCATGGAGATAGAGATGATGGTGCGGACAGATGGAGTGGATGGCGACACGGGACTCAGGGAGGGAAAGGAGCTGTTTGCTAACAGCCGGGGGGAGGGGGGATGGCCCGTGGGGTGCATCCTTTGGTTATTTCATGATGCATGCAAGGGGTTGTAATCATTACAATGAAAGGAAATAAGATAGGATGAATGTGAAGCTGAAGTGGGACAGAGATAAATAATGATGTATGAACAACCCTGGAACAACAGGGCTCTGGGATACAGAGATTGAGACATGGTTGGAATGGGGAAAAGTTGTGAATTAATATTAAGATGCTTGGTTGTCTTTTGAATCTTGGTTTCCCTGGCATGCCACTATAAAATAGACACTGGAGGGGTAGAGAAAGGAATACCCAGAAATATCACCATAAAAAGCTTGTAAATCCATCTTCTGCCTATAACTGATGGCAATACCTAAAATGGGGCTTCAACGTGCCCAGTGAAGGAGGCTTCCTGCGGAGCCTCTGCATTACACAAGACCATAGGTGGAATCCTAAACAGCATCCAGAATCTTCAGAGGTGGGAAATTTCCACTTGAAAGGGCATGGAGACCAGCCTGGAATGGCTAGAAGAACAGAAGATACTTCTTGAAAGAAAGACCGACAGGAAAAATACAAAACAACATAGGCAGACTGACTGATTACTACAAGAACAAGCAAGTTGCTCGCCCAGGAGACATCAAGGTGAGTGGTCAGGTCCCCTCAGGGTAAACGTCCATCTAAGACTAAGACTCAATGGGAATACACTCTCTGATTAGTGACCATGCTTGTCACCTAAGTGAGGGAAAAACAGCAATGAAGCTGTGAGTTAAGCCCTACGATGTTCAATAAACTCCTGTGAACCCAGGTGGAGACCAGGTTGGCCAGCAGTGTGGCAAGACCTGGGGATTCTTGGGCTCAGAGTCAGTGACATAGCCACAGAGAACTAGAGTGGAGAGTGAAGCATCCAGCTGATAAGAAGAGAGAGCACATGCATAAGGACACCCACACTTTCAGATAATACCCACTTGACCTGACTTCAATGACTGGATGATCAGAGTTCAACTAGAAGAAGAAAGAAGAGGAAAAAAAGAGTAATCTGATACAATTTGATGAATTTGACCTACACCTATGGATGCAGTAACTCAAAAGAGAGAAAAAATCTTTACAGTGAGGATCATTTCCCACCCCTCCATACACAGAGTAGACAGGGATGGGCAACTTGGAGGGCAACACAAGCTTTCAAGAGGGAACTTAGATCCAGAGGGTGTGGAGAAAGGTAGAATCTCCATTGAATAGAATCCAATCTGTCTGGGTGGGGCTGATGAAAGGAAATGTGGATAGGTCTCTTGTGATACAATAGTGAATAATTGTTATCAGGATTGATTGTGAGGGTTGGAAATGTAAAGGTTGACATTTTGTAGCAAAAGGAGGGGAGTGATTGACTTTGCAATCTAGGAGCCGAGGTCCTTGGGACCATCAAGGGAGAAGAGCAGAGAGCAGGACCCTACCCAGAGAAGCAGTGATGTCTGCGATGCAGGCAGAGATGATGACGTGGAGAGCTGGAGCAGATGGGGACTTTAGACCTGGAGAGGGAGAGGGGCTGTGTGCTCATGACTGGGAGGTGGGGGGGGGGCAGGCTTGCAGGGTATACCCTTTGGTTGGTTGATGATGCATGGTGGGTAGTGTAACCATGGCAAGGAAATGAGATACGATAGGATGAATATAATGTTAATGTTCTCCCATGTAAACTATCACATAATTCACAATAAAACACTAAAATAATAATAAGAATAATACAGGGAGAAAAAAAAGAGGATGACTCACATGTGTATTAATGTGTGTGTGTGGTGTGGGATGTCTATATGTGTAGGATGTGTATGGTGTGTGGGTTTGTGTGGTATGTATGGGATGCATGTGTAAGGTATATGTGTTGTGTATGTCTGGTGATGTGTGTGTGGGGGATCTATGATGTATGCTGTTTCTATATGGTATTGTGTGATATGATGTGTTTGTGCATGTGTAGTAGATTGTTAGCTGTGAGTTCAGCCTCCACCTAAGTCTCCCGCTTTCCAGCACACAGTAAGCCTCGATCAGCAGTCCTCTGCACCAACCAGAAGTGGGGGAAGACTAACCCTAGTGGACCTCCAGAGAGGCTTGTCCTGTGGTTTTAGAGGCCAGAGTTAAGGGGTGTGCAGGGAGGCAAGTAGAGTGCTGGTTATGAGAGCAGACTCTAGTACAAAGACTTCTGTAGCAATTCACAGCTGGTGACAGTCCAGGTTGAAGAGGTACTGTCATTCTCTAAACTGACCTCTGGGGGGAAGTTTGCCTTATTGCTATCAGAATCCTCCTAGTACTGTATTGGTTGTGGTATGGCCTCCACTAAAGATACCTGCTTCTCAACACATAGCAACCTCAGTTAATAGTCCTCCACCCCAACTGGAAGAGGGTGCAAACAGACCTGAGCTAACTCTTCAAAAGGTCTGTCCTCTTGGTTTCAGAAGCTTGAAGTATGGACCGCACAGGGACACTGGTAGAGTGTCTACAATGAGAGCAGTGTCTATTGTAAGAGTCTTCTGTAGCAATTTGCAGTAGGTTCATGTGACCATATAAAAGATTTGCGTAGTGATTAGGAATCGGGCTGTGAACCGCAAGGTCAGCATTTCGAAACTACCAGCTGTTCCGCGGGAGAAAGATGAGGCATTCTGCTCCTGTAAAGATTTACAGCCTCAGAAACCTTGTATAGGGTCTCTATGAGTCGGAATTGACTCCATGGCACACAGCCACCACCAAATCTTTGTGCAGCAAAAAGTCTCATTGTTTCAACAAGATGGATTGACACAGTGGCAGCAGCAATGGGCTCACATGAGACAACAATCGTGACGATGGCGTCAAATCAGGAAGTGATTTGTTCTGTTCTGCAGAGGATTGCTGTGGATCGGAAGTGATTTGATGGCACCTGACAATAACAGCAACAGCTACCATCAAGAAAGAAGATCTGAAAGTGGTTTGTCCTTTGGACCTGGGGTCCCTACACTGTGAAGCTCCTTGTTGTGTGCCGTCATGTCTGGTCCAACTCATAGCAACCCTGTATAGGAGGGTTTCCAAGGAGTGGGTGGTGGATTTGAACTACCAACCTTGTGGTTAGCAGTCCAGTGCTTATCCTACAGTGCCATATCAGGACTTCCTTGATCCAGGGAAAGGAAACTCCTAGGTCTAAGGAAATATTGATGCCAAGATAAATGAGGCTTTACAAAGAATGCTAGGTCTAGAGCTACTGAAAGGGGTTAAAAGACCTTTCTCTAAAGCTGGAACTCTGAAGTCAGACTTCTAGTCTCCTTAACTATGGGAGAATAAATTTCTGTATGTTAAAGCCAAAAAAAAAAAAAGTCTCATTGTGGTCTCGAGAAGCAGCTGGTGGATTCGAACTGCAGATTGCTAACTGTAGCAATCCAGTGGTTATCCAACGAAGCCACAAGGCTCTCCACTAAATGTCCTGTGAATTCTTTATTGAATGTATACCTTGGTCCATTACACTTTTTTATTGCTCTTGTTAAATCTATCTGTCAAAACAATAACTTTTTTTATTCTTTATTTCTGAAACATAGAAATACAGTTTAAGATACAAAAATTATGTTACCAAATTTTCCAAAAAATTCTTATTATTTATAAACATTTCTCCATAAAATCTTTCAGGTTAGATTTATCAACATTAAATATCTATGTGAGTAATTAATGTTTTCTTAAATATTTATAAATAGTATTTATTTATTTACTCATTTTTGGTCTTTCTGAACTGACTAGCACTTTAGAATGGTTCTGATTTTAAAGAGAATGCTGCTAAATTTTAACCATTGAATATATTGTATACACAGAATGTTATTGACAGGTAATGTTTAACAGATTAAGGAAGCTTGCTTCTATTAAGAGCTTTCTAAGTTTTTAATGGCATGGGAACATTGTGGACAAATTCTGTGTATCAGTTCTTTTGTTAACCACAAGGTCTGCAGTTCAAACCCAGCAGCCACTCCTTGGAAATCTTATACAGGGTCACTATGAGTTGGAACTGACTCACTGCCACTTAACAACAACCAAAGTTCTTTATTTCCTTAATACAAAGTACAATGATGAATCATTTCATGTTCATACTCCATGTTGTCATCAGCTGAGGAAATGGATGGGCATTTAATGTAACCAGAGTGCAGGTAATATTTGACTCACCTTTGTATTTTTTTGCCGTTGAGTGTTTGTCATTAGTGCTACAGGTTAAAAAAAAAAAAAAAAATCCAGTTCAAGATTTTGAGTTCCAGAATTCGTGGAAATTGAGCTCTAACATGCATAACCATAACACATCCCCAAAGCATCAATGCTGCCTTGCAAAGTGGAAAATATTTGTAGTGAGACTGAGGGTGCACAAAACTACAGAAGCCCAAGTTATTTCTTTGATAGGCACCAAGCACAGATTGCTTGATATCATATTATTACTTTCCAGGCAGAAATTTAACATTATGTAGCTACAAGGAAGATATAGCTTCATGGAATAAAATGAATTTTCTTGAGGTGGTTGATGCTTCAAAATATAATCCAATACTGAAAAAAAAAAAAAACATGTAATAAGATTAAAGTGGGTCTTACTCCAAAAACTGGGAATGAGTTTATAAGTACAAAGACAAATCATATGAAGAAGAAGGTTAACATGGTCATAAGTCTAAGAGGACTTTGGGATCATGTTCAACAGCACACCTAACATATCACATACTAACCCAATGTCTGAAATAATCAGGTATGTAAAAAGCAGCATTGTTGTTGCTGTTAAGTGCCTTCGAGTCGATTCCAACCCATATCGACCCTGTGTAGGGTCTCCAAGGAGCAGCTGGTGAGTTTGAACTAATGACCTTGCAGTTCAAACGACTTTGCAGTCTCATGCATTCACCCACAGCGCCACACCAGGACTACAAAAAGCAGCATTAGGGTAATTGAAATGAATAGCCTTTCTAGGATTCTTTTCCCTTTAAATGAGAAAAAAGTTAAATAACTCAGTTCAGTGTTCTTAAAAAACTAGAAAGTGATGAACTAGACATACTGTGCTGTGCTCCAGGTTATGATAATGCTGCTACTACCATCGCTGGAATCCATGGAGGTACAGAAGTCATTCTTAAAGGAAAGAACTCAAAAAGGCAGTTTTAATAGATGTGTGGACTATTAGCTTAAGTGGTTTGGTCTGCATTCTTTTGTCAAAAACGCATCCTGTGTGACATTATTGGAACTCTTGAGACACTACTTTCTTTCTTCTCTGCTTCTACCCGTCAATGAAATGTGTTAATTGACCATACTTGAGTGTCAGTGAAAAAGCTATCAACAGCACCTTGGAGTGCTCATCAAGAAGTTAAATAAAAGCCAGTTAAATAAAAGATTGAAACTGTGTGGCAGTGACTGAAGCTGTTTGTGATCCCCATGAAAATGTGGGCAGGAGACGAGCAGCACGAAGACTTTTGTCCGCTGTCTGTGGTTTCAGTTTTCTGTGCTACCTGTACTTCTTGTGTAATGCATTTCAGGAAGGTAATCTTATACAGCAGTGCCTATAGACAAAGGGCTTAAGTCTTGACAAGGTGGTGACAAAGGTAGAGGCCCTAAGACTTTTTCTACACACAGAACATGGTCACTTAGTGGAGCATGTGCTTAAACAGATGCTTTTATATCACACAACTATGAAATTTGATTAGAGAGGAGTCAGGTTAAAGAAGAGTGTGGCAGGGGATGGAACTTAGGAAAGTGATATTGAACTCTCTGTGTAAGAAGAAATTAAGAGAGCAATGCTTGAGTGCATTGGTGACTTTTATTCTGAACTCCAGGTCAGATCAAGAGCCATCAAGGAAGTAGCAACTATGCTTGAAGCTGTCCAAGCAAAGAGTCTCATATATGCCAAGAAAAAAAGTTATAAGTTATTCATTCCAAAACTGACCACTTTCTATGATGAAGTATCTGAACATGAGCTTTTAATAGAAATACAAACGCTGAGAAAGTATCTGGAAACAGCACTGATTGATCAGGAGGAAGCCAAAGAATGGACAATAATAGACGTTTTGACTGGGACTCCACCGGATCTCTTCCAACCGTTTCATGAATTCTAAAATTATTTCTAACAATCTGTGCATCTGTGACTTAATGTGACAGGAACTTTTTTAAAGTTGAAATTATAAAGAACTATTTGCATTCAGCCATGAGACAGCCCAAGTTTTCCAGTCTTGTAATATTATCAATTGAAAGTGAGTTGGCCAAAGACATTGATTTCAATGAAGCAATTTATAAGTTCGCAGTTTTGAAAGTCAGGAAAGAAAAGTTCTGATTTAATTGAGATATTCACTAAGTGCTGAAATGTTGGTGTATGTGTTCTTGTTTATTTTTATGATACTATTTCATGTATGAATATATTCCTATATGCATTTGTCTATAACTTCTACATTATGGAAGTCATAATTAATTATACAAACTACTTTTTTCATATAATGGTAAATTTTAGCATCAAATATACATAATTCTGATGCGGTTTAACATTTTCACTTTGAATTGTATTATTGTAAAATTAAAATTATACATTGTAAAATTTAACATTTTCATTCTAACTACCTGAAATATGTAAATGCAAATACACTTAGGCTGTGCCTATGACACTATCATATAAAGGTGCAGTGAGTTAATTTTGCCACTACAAATATCATTACATTCAGTGACATATATAAAGTATCATTTAGACGAGGGTATGGAAGGAGGGATATCATCGCTGACATCATATGGATGCATCTTGACTGAAAGCAGAGAATGCCAGAAAGATGTTTACTTGTGCTTTACTCACTATGTAAAGACATTCAACCGTATGGGTCATAACAAACTATGAATAACATTGCAAAGAATGGATATTCCAGAACCATTGACTGTATTCATGAGGAACCTGTACATAGACCAAGAGGCAGTCATTTGAACAGAATAAGGGGAGACTGAATGATTTGAAATCAGGAAAGATTGTATCATTTCACCACATGTACTCAATACAAAAAATTGGGTTATATGAAGAACATGGCATTAAAATTGGAGAAAGGCTCATTTACAGCCAGTGATATGCATATGTCACAAGTCTGCTTGCTGAAGTGAAGAGGATTTAAAATATTGATGAAGATCAAAGACTACAGCCTTCAGTATGGATTGCACCTCAATATAAATGTCTGGACAAAATTTGAACAGTCCAAAATGGCTACACTAATGTCAATCCAGGAGAAATCCACTGTCCCTCTCTCTCTCCCCCTTTAACATATATCCCCAGCCCTGAGTACTGAAACTCTGTTCCCATGGACAAGCTACTTATCTTCTAGGGAACATAGGCAGCTGGAGCCAGCTGTTTCCTTCTGGGGTTCCCTTGAGTCTCAGCTGGCCTTCCTTTCCTTCTTGGACTATGAAGTTTGTTCACCACGTTTTATAAATGGAGCCCACAAGACCCTCCTGGCACAGAAAATCTTGACTGCCCAGCCAGTTACCACTGGAAATAGCAGCTCTTCTCTTCCCAATTAGTAAGTTTCCCTGTTTGCAAACCACATTTTTCTGTAATAAACTAATGTCTCTCATTTTACAGTCACTCGGCAATCACATACACAGAAGGATTTCCTCTTCTGGATTTGAACCTAAATAGTAAAGAAAACAAAAATCCTCACAGATAGAACAATGAATAACATCATGATCACTGTATTAAAGATTGAAGTTGTCAGAGAATTCAATTTGCTTGGATTCATAATCAATGCTCATGGAAACGGTAGTCAAGAAATCAAAGGATGTATTGCATTAGGCAAATCTGCTGCACAGTATCTGTTTAAATTGTTTAAGAGCAAAGCTGTCAGTTTGGGGATTAAGGTGAGATTAACCCAACTCATGGTACTTTCAATTGGCTCCTAGTATGTATGTGAAAGTTGGACAATGAATAAGGAAGACCATAGAAGAATGGATGTACTTGATTTGTGGTTTTGGAGAAGAATATTGAAAGTACCATGGACTGCCAGAAGAACAAAAAAATCTGTTTTAGAAGAAGTACAACCAGAATGTTCCTTAAAAGCAAGGATGGTAAGACTTTATCTTGCATACTTGGGACTTATTATTAGGAAGGACCTGTCCATGGAGAAGAATATCATGCTTTGGAAAGTTAAGTGTCAGTGAAAAAGAGGAAGACCACCAACAAGATGGATTGACACAGTGGCTCAAATACAACAACCAAGGTGAGGATGCCACAGGACCAGCAGTGTTCCATCCTGTTGTGCATAGCGTCTCTATGAGTTGAAGCCCACTCAACAGCATCCAACAACAAAAACAGCAATAGTTTTCCATAATATGATTTTTTTTTCTACAATGCAATTTTATGTAATATGATCTATCAGTCAGTTGAAATCAACCCGATGCAGAATGGATGGCTACTAAACCTAATCACTTCTGAGTTTTATAAAAACTAGCTTACACATATGTTGTGGTGGTGGTTAACTGCCTCAGAATTGGTTCAAACCCATAGCGACCCTGTATAGGGTTTTCAAGGAGCGAGCTTCAACTGCCAACCTTCCAGTTCAAACCAACTTTGCAGTCTAGCACATTAACCCACAACGCCACATCAGGACAGAGGTAAGACAGCTGCTGTCGGGCAATGAAGGAGGCCGATGTAGCTTCAAGGCCAGGAACTCCAGAGATTGCTCCCTACTAAAAGCTGAAATTGACAAAGAAGGACCTCCTCCTAAACCATGCCCTGAATTCAGCTGTCTAGCCTCCTGAACTATGAGAAAATAAATTTATATTCCTTGAAGCTACCCACATGTGATGTTTCTGGTAAAATCGTGCTAGGACACTCAGAAAAGTAGCAAAGGCTTATATCACAATGAGTATAAGCAGAGGGAAGAAATCCTTAAAAGCCATTCAGCAATGGCTATGTCTTATTATAGGCACAAAAGAATATTGTGTGGGCTGACAGTATTTTTGAAACTCAAAGAAAGCAACTCCACACAAAGTTAACATAAGAGGGAAGGGTACAGAACACTGTTTTTGTCAATGGACAGGCCTTCAAACACCTTAGGGAAGAATTCTGGAACCAATTGGAAATTCTCACGTTTGCTGTTTTCTCAGTGTAAGACAGACTGCTTCTGTGTATTTGAATCAAATTCGTAAATTCTCTTCTGCAAATTTTCTTGGGGCAGACTGACGCCTTCTGCTTTTTCATGTTTTATATTTCTGTCAGTAAATTGTCTCTTCTCTTAAACAGCCATATCTTAGAAAATAGTTCTATGCAGAGTATATTTCCTATTGTATTGGCAATATATTTTCTGGCTTTTGCTTATCTTTTCTTAAGAGTTTGTGGCTCGCACACAGCCAACACTCACCTAGATACATCTGTGACCGCTGGATCCTTGGGCTGTCCATTCAAGCTGCGTTTCTGAGTGTCTGGGTAGTATGTAGGGCCAGAGGAACAAAATTTGGACCTTTCTCAGGGTCTGGGGTCGTGTGTAAGTAGCTTAGTGGTGGCAATCACTACCAGCCTTTTGCCAAATCTTCCTTTACACTTTCTTGGTAAAGGTGAATGCCCACTCTCATAGATTCTTCAAGAAGGGTCTTGAGTATAGTATTCCCTAGGTTATTGACCATTTAAAATGGCCAGTTGTTCAAACTCACCAGCCGTTCTTTGGGAAACGTGTACAGTGTGGCACTTAACATTAACCACAACAAAATTGTATTCATAACTCTCATACTTGGAGAATAGTTTGCTAGGACATAAAGTCCTTGATCATCGCTTTCTTTACTGCATTTGTTGAAAATGTTGTTTCTCTTTGTTCTTATTTTATAAGTTACTTGCAAGAAATCTGATGCCAACTAGATTTTCTTTTCTTTGTAAGCTATATGAATGTGATCAGTTTTTGCCTCGAGGCCCAGAGGACTTTTTTCTCTTTATCTTTAAAGTCTAAAAGTTTCAACAGGGTATGTCTCAGAATTCTCCATTATTGGTAAAAATTTCCTGACATATACTGTAACATCATTTTACTCATAGATTGTTTTTTAGATAATACTTTCAAATACTCATGTCAGTCCATTATTTTGCTTTGCCTCTTCAGGGATTCCAATAATAGGTATTTTAAATCCTCTTTTTTATTTCCATATCTATTCTTTCTTTCTGATCCTTTTAACTTCTTTCTTAATTTTGTTGGCTTCTTTATGTCTGTCTTTATAATTTTTTCAGTCCATTATCCTTTGTTTTTGTTGTTAAGTACCATTGAACAGTTCCAATACAATTTTCTTTGAGGACATGTAATTTAATGATTTTTGAAATTATCCATCCTGTTTCTTCAAATTCTTCCTTAATTTGGCCAATTGTTATTTAGCTTCTGTTTTGAAATTTTGGTCCATTTCTATTTTAAGTTTTGAGTTTTGAATCAAGGTATTCTTTAATATAGAAAATAGTGAAAAAGAGGAAGATCGCCAATGAGAAGATTGGCACAGTGGCAGCAGTGACAGACTCAAATGTAACAAAAAGTGTGAGGATTCCACAAGATCGGGCGGTGTTTTGTTCTGCTGCGCAGAGGGTCACTATGTGCTGGAATCCATTCGATGGCACGCAACAACAATAACATAGGTTTTATGGTTACTTCTTTGCTGTAAGTCTATACTGTTATAGTTTTCTCCTGTTTCTTTCTTTTTTCTTTTTAAGAGTAGATGAAGATTGTTTTATTACAACACAATTCTGAATGATGTAAGCACAAAAAGTGAGAAATAAGGTTATCCAAGAATAATACTGAGTGCCTTCATTTAACTCAAGTTGAATTTAAAATTTCTTTGTACTTCTTTATAAATAACATTTAGTTAGAAATATAGACTGTAAAAGGCTTGAAGATTGTATACTTTACTGGACTCTCTTCATGTTGTCTTTAAACTTGATTCTTTATCAAACTGAATGTTCTTTACTCTTTCTCTCTTTTTACAGTAATTTAATATTTCTATTTAGAAAAAAGACTTTACTGGAAGACATTCAAAATAAATCATGATGACAAATTACTATGAAAATAATTTAATGGGTCATTTGTAAAGTGTGTTCACAGAACTTTTGATATCAGCACATGTACACAATCCCACTTACACTTCAACACACATGGACCTGAAACTAGCAAAGCAATCCATGATGTACTTCTGCATTTTCTGTTTTTAATTTCATGGTACCACAATTTCAAAGTAAGTATCTGTTCAGTACTATGAATGTAAAGTAGCCCTAGATCTTAAAGGGAAAATAAAGTCGAATTTGAAAGAGGAATGCAATCTTTGGGCAAGTTCCTTGGTGATTCTTCTTCCATGTTGAGCTTTTAAAATAATAACCATTCACATTGAAAGCAAGTAGCAACCAATGATTTTAGAGGTTATATAAACATGGTCAGAAGTTGTGATCTATAGTGTAAAATAAGTAACATTGTTGTTGTTAAGTGCCATTGAGTCAGTCCCAACCCACAGCAACCCTGGATAGGGTTTCCAAGGGGGCAGCTGGTGAACTTGAACTGCCAACCTTTTGGTTCAAACCAAT
Organism: Chrysochloris asiatica; assembly: GCF_000296735.1. Classification (NCBI taxonomy): domain Eukaryota; kingdom Metazoa; phylum Chordata; class Mammalia; order Afrosoricida; family Chrysochloridae; genus Chrysochloris; species Chrysochloris asiatica. Next base: position 3,022,301 of record NW_006408716.1, on the reverse strand, counting down.
ATTACAATCTAATCCACAACGTCA
>NW_006408716.1:3017301-3020152 GCF_000296735.1 Chrysochloris asiatica | reverse complement strand
GACACAATTAGGGAAAGGAATGAGTAAAAGCAACATTTCAGATAGTGGTCAAGAAAAATCAAGGGAAATCAAAAACAGCAGAGGGAAGCAGGGAGAGAAGCAGAAAAAAAGAAAAGAAAAGAAAAAGAGGGAAAAAAATTGAAGCTGCTATAGAAAAGATTTTAAAAATTAAAAGGAAAATAAGAGAGGAAGAAGGAGAACCAATAAACAAAAACAATGAGAGGAAAACACCAGGGCTGGTGCGAGACCCAGAACTCATGTGGTTGGTAGACAAGGGATGAGACACTGCCAGTCCTAGGTTTAGTATCTATAGGCCTAGGTGCTGTTTGTTCTGGACACCCAATCAGGAATTGGTCTGAGCAGACCCCAAAGGAGCTGGGAGAGCAGGGAATTTCTGCTCCAGAGGACAGCCAAGAGTGAGAGTTCCTCTAGGAACTAGTTTAGGCCTAATCAGAACTATCTCTGCAGGCCTGGAGCAGGCCACATCTGATTCCAGGCCCCAGGGTTGTTGCTAGCTCTCAACTCACTTTGCTGTGGCTACCCTTGTTCTCACCATCCAGAGAGCAGGAGTTTCACTGGAGTATATGTGGATGGGATCTGGTTACACCTCTGATAACCAGAGTAATATGGGTTACAATGAAAAATATTGCACCTTTCTCTCTGCCAATGAAGTGGTATGCTTCCGTGCCAACAACCACCCTCTGCCTTCAAAGCCATCCACGAAAGTTCCGGATGGTCTCACGCAGCACACCTGGCCCACTTGCAAAGATCATCTGTCTCTATTTTGTTTGTTTGGTTTTTCCCTTATCCATTTAGCTGCTTCCCTTAGTTAGGGTTAGAATTAGGGTTAGTCCAGGACTGGCCAGAGCAGGGCTCAAATCAATCCAGGTGACTTTGATGAGGTTCACAAGTGCACAACTCACCGCCATGTGGCTGCAACTACCAGGAAAGCAGGAACTTCACTGAAGGTGCCTGTAGGTTGAAGCTATTCATGCTTCTGGTCACCAGGGGATGTGGGGGAAAAAAACTAAAGATCACACTGTTATCTCCATGAGTCACCAGAATGCCTCTGTAATACCAATATACTGTCCTCTGTAATACCAATATACTGTCCTCTGTAATACCAATATACTGTCTTGTCTCTAGAGTCGCTCATCAAAGTTCAAGACAGCTGTGTCGCATCTGTTCAGCAAGACTGCCTAAAGTTTTTGGTGTCTCTGTTCAACTTCCTCTCCTGGTAAGCATTCAATCCACTTTTCTATTCCTTCATCTGAAACTCAGGGTTCCAAGACTATCATCTGCTTTTGTTTCATTCCGTGTTCCATACCTTGGTTGCATAGAAGGTCTATGTAGCGTTTCTGCCCAGTCTGCCATCTTGTCCATCTCCTCCTATCAAATTCTTTTTCTGTGTATAAACCATTCCTTGACTCTTTATACTAGTGGATTCATACAATATTTGTTATTTTTTGTTGACTTGCTTCATTCCACTTAATGTCCTCCAGATTCATCCATGGTATGCTATGCTTCACAAAATCTTCATTAGTCTTTAATGGACCTCAAAAAATAGAATACACAGAAATCAAATTGACTACATCTGTAGGAACAGATGGTGGAAAAGCTCCATATCATCAGCCAAAATTAAGCCAGGATAAGACTGCGGAACATACCATCAATGGCTCATATGCAAGTACAGGCTGATGCTGAACAAAATTAAAACAAGTCTATGAAAGGTTGAATATGACCAGGAACATATCCCACCTGTATTTAGAGATCATTTCAAGAATAGATTATGAATTAGACACTAATGACTGAAAACCACAAGAATTGTGGGGTGAAAGCAAGAACATGATACAGGAAGAAGGCAAAAAGTTATTAAGAAGGCAAGAGAGAAGCAAAACACCAAGAGAGATTTTAGAAGACACTCTGAAACTTGCTCTCCAGCATGGTGATGCCAAAGCAAATAGCTGAAATGAGTAGGTAAAACAGCTGAACAGAAAATTTCAATCATGCGTGGTAAAATAGAAGGTTAGCAAAAAAGAGGAAGATCCCAACAAGATGGCCTGACACAGTGATAACAACAATGGACTCAAACATAACAGTGGTGAGGATGGCGTAGGACCAAACCATGTTTCATTCTGTTGGCCATAGGGTTGCTATGAGTCAGCACCAACTTGAAGACACCTAACAACAAGTAACGTCACTGGGTGCATAGACATTTACGTTGGCTACATTCTGTTTCTGGATTGACCCTTTAATCATTATATAATGCCTTATCTGGTCCTTTGTTGTTGTTGTTAAATGCCATCAAGTTGATTCCGATCCATAGCGACCCTGTATAGGGTTTCCAAGGAGCAGTTGGTGAGCTTCAACTGACCTTGCAGTTCAAACGGCTTTGCAGTCTGACGCATTAGCCCACAGTGCCACATTTGGTCCTTTAGGCTGTTATTTTTTCTTGAAGACTATTTTATCAGAAAACAATATTGCCATTGCTGTTCTTTTATGGTAGATGTTAGTTTGATATATCATTCCCATCCATTAATTTTTAGTTGTTTATTTTTGTGTTTACAATTAATCTCTTGTAGACAGCACGTTGATAGGTCATGTTTTCTTATACATACTGCCACTCTATTTCTCTTGACTGGTTTATTTAATCCATTGAATTTAATCTAATGAATGATTATTGTTGTTGTTAAGTGCTGTGGAGTCGCTTCCGACTCATAGTGACCCTGCACGGGGTTTATGAGGCTGCAAATCTTTACAGGAGCAGAAAGCCTCATCTTTCTCTCATGGAACAGCTGGTAGTTTTGAACTGACAACCTTGAGGTTAGCAGCCTGATTTATAACCACTATG
>NW_006408716.1:3014239-3015601 GCF_000296735.1 Chrysochloris asiatica | reverse complement strand
CATTCATTCATCTTTGCTAACAAATTTGGAAGACGTCTACCTGACCAACTAATTGGAAGAGATCAATATTTGTTTCCATTCCAAATAAAGGTGACCCAGTGGAATGCAGAAATCATCAGCCACATTCAAGTACAATGCTGCTTAAGATAATTCCAAAATTGCTGCAACAGTTCATCAACAGAAATTCAAAGTGATTAAGAGGAGGACATGTAACCAGGGATATCATTGCTGATGTCAGATGAATCTTAACCAAAAGCAGAAAATGCCAGAAAGATGTTCACTTGTGCTTTATTGACTATGCAAAGGCTTCTGACTCTGGGGATCATGACAAGCTATGGACAACATTATGAAGAATGTGTATTCCAGAATACTTAGTTGAGCTCATGAGGAACCCATCCATAGACCAAGAGGCAGTTTTTCAAACAGAACAAGGGAATACTGAATGGTTTAAAATTAGGAAATGTGTGCACCCAGGTTGTATTCTTTCACCATACTTACTCAATCTGTATGCTAAGCAAATCATCTTAGAAGCTGGATTATATGAAGAAGAACATGACATCAGGATTAGAGCAAGACTCATTAACAATCATAGCAATATGCAAATGATTCAACCATGCTTGCTGGCATGAAATATCTTAAAATACTGATGAAGATAAAAAACTACAGACTTCAGTATGGATTGCACCTCAATGTAAAGAAAACAAAATTCCTCACACCTGGACTAATAAGTGGAGAAAATATTGAAGTTGTCAAATACTTCATTCTGCTTAGATCTACAATCAAAAATCGTGGAAGCAGCAATCAAGAAATCAACGTATGTATTACAGTAGGCAAATCTGTTGCACAAGACCTCTTTAAATTGCTCATGAGCAAAGATATCAGTTTGAGTACTAAGGCCAGCCTGACCCTAGCCAGGGTATTTTTCAGTAGCTTCATATGCATACAGTGTGGTGGCTCTAAGTGATAAGCACTGAACTATACACCACAATATCTGTGATTCAAGCCCACTACCTGCTCTGTGGTAGAAATATGAGATTTTCTGCTCCCATGAAGATTTAAAGCCTTGAAAATATTATACACGGTCTCTATGATAGAAACCGATTTAATGATACTTAAAAACAACAACATATGTGTGTGGAAGTTGGGCAATGAATAAGTAAGACTGTAGATGAATGAGTTAGGGTGTTGTAAAAGAATATAAGTACCATGGACTGTCAGAATAACAAACAAATCTGTGTTAGAAGAAGAGCCAGAATGCTCTTCTAAGGAGAATGCTTCTTAGAAGACAGGATAGTAAAACTTCATCTCTTATACTTTGGACATGTTTTCAGGAGGAAACACTCCCTAGAGAAGGACATCATC
>NW_006408716.1:2993888-3013095 GCF_000296735.1 Chrysochloris asiatica | reverse complement strand
ACCTCCTATTCTCCTTGTCCTGTTCTCCTTCTAGGATCAGAAGGTCATCTCAGCTAATTTCTAAACTTCCTCATCTGCTGGGTCCTCATTTGAGACCTAATGACTAAACAGACTCCATTTTGTTTAGGTTGGTAGTTCCATGCTATCATTCCCCACTCTTATTTTTAGAATTCATTTATATGAAATCTGCGTCAAATGAAAATAGTTACTTTGACTCCAGGTATTATTTTTTGGATTAAAAGAAATAAACTCAGGTCATGAAAAACAAAGGGTGATACAAGGTACACCCCTCCCCCCGCTTCAATCAGAAACCAGACACATGCTTGCCCAGGTATATCTAAACATTTTCATCCCAGCCATAGGGGATTAGATCTGAGTGTTCAACCCATAGTAATAGAAACATTAATGTAGCTTTAATCACAGTTTGAGATAGGGTGAAGAATTCATGGTCCACTGTTTCCCAGGATTTTTCTTGACCCATGTGTGGTGAGTCCAGGTCTTGAGGCATACGAGTTTCAGAGCAGTGGGGTGGTCAGCAAGATCTTCCAAGGCCCGGTCCATTTCTCCTCTAGCTGGGAGTCAGGTCCATCTTTCCACATTTTGAGCAGGTCACAATCTCCAGGTTGGAAAGGGTATAGTTCATCTGTAGGGGAGGAAGTAGTCCTGGGGAGAACAAACTTAATAATAGGAAGTGTGTAGTGGAGATACTTGATTGAGGTCATGTGGAAACTGTCTGGAAAGGTTTACCATATGTAATTTCATAAGGGTTCAATTTTAGACTGCTACTAGGAGCTTTGAGTTGATGCCTTTGAGTTATGGTGTTGGAGGAGACTATTGAAAGTGCCATGGGCTGCCAAAAGAACCAACAGCTCTGTTTTGGAGGAAGTGCAGCCAGAGCGCTCCTTAGAGGCCAAGATGGCCAAACTTCATCTCTCATACTTCAGACATATTGTCAGTAGAGACCAGTCGCTGGAGAAGGATATCATGTTTGGTAGGGTGGAGGGTCAGAGAAAAAGAGGAAGACCCCCAACGAGATGGATTGACCATGTGGCAGCATCAATGTGTTCAAGCATGGCAACAATAGTGAGGTTGGCCCAGGATCAGGCAGTGTTTTGTTCTGCTGTGTATAAGGTCACTTTGAGTCAATACTGACTCGATGGCACCTAACAACAACAACTGGGGACTATCCAAACTCAGAACAGGGCTAAGGCAATCCCTGGTCCCAATATAGATGAGTTTCCTGACAGAGTTTTGCCATTTGTTTCTTTAGAGTATGAATCATTTTCTTCACTTTCCCCAAAGATTGGGATCTCCATGCTGAGTGCAATCTCCCTTTCATCTGTAGGTGTTTGCTACTCGGTTGTCACTTTGGACACTTTGTGGGAGTCCATACTTAGCGATAATCTCTTCAAGTGGATTTTCACTACTTCTGAAGCTCCCTCAGTTCAATTCGGGTGGTGAAAACCTTTACTCAACCAGAAAAGGTGTCTACAATAACAAAACCAACAAATATTTAAGTCCCCAGCTCGGGTGCATTTGCATGAAATTGACCTGCCAATTTTCAAAGGGTTGTTTACCTTGATAATGGTACAGGTCAGTCATTTGTCCTGGGTTTATCTTGGAATTGTTCTTGAGGCAGGTGAAACAGAGCTAAACATCCTGAATGATTTTTTTTTTTTTTTTTTCAAATGTTTTGCCCTGGAGCCAGGGCCTGATGAATGAAGCCAGGGCATCTTTCCTGTAGATGGTCATTTCAGACTCGTTTAAAAAGAGCCGGGGATAGTTTTCTCAGGATCCGAACCATTCTATTGCCATTCACTTTCTAGTCTTTAGCCTCTCATTCATTTTTCATCCGCTCTGGTAGCGTAGTGGTTACGAATCGGGCCGCGAACCTCAAGGTCAGCAGTTTGAAACTACCAGCTGTTCCTCAGGAGAAAGATGAGGCTTTCTGCTCCTGTAAAGATTTACAGCCTCGGACACCCTGCACAGGGTCACTATGAGTCGGAACTGACTCCACGGCACATAACAACAACAACAACAACCTCTCTGTTAAAGCCTTTTACCTCACTCCAACTCAAGTCCTCTGGGTACACATTCACAATCTTTCCCATTGCATTTCTAATGCCCTCATCAGTGCAATCAATTTGGCCTTTTGAGGTGAGGTCCCCGGCAGGAGGGTAACTGATTCCATTGGGTCTTTTAAGGTTACCATCACACACCCTGCTCTCCGAGTGCTTTTTTACATGTAACTACTTCTATCCACGAACAACATCGAATCCACCAGATATAATGGTTGGTCAAACAGGTTAGTTCAGCTGGATAATACTTGGTGACTGATTTGTATGCAATCGTGGTTCAGCTCTTCAGCCACCACATCAGGGAGGAGGGTAACTGGGTTTAGTCACTCTGTAATTTTCAGAGTAATATTCGGATTGTCCAGTAAAATAGCCTGGTATCAACTCATTGGTCCTTTCATGAGCCATAGGCTTCCCTTCTATTCCAACAGGAAGAGAACCTGATGTGGATAGTAATGGTTTGGCCCGGAGTGAATTTCTTGGCCTCTTTCCTGAGAGGATATTGGTTTCTGTGAGTGATCAGTTTTCAGGCTTCAATTAGATCTCAATGCAAGATGCTCACTTGGTTTTCCCTAGAGTTCCGCTAGTCCACATGAGGGGATTTACCTGATTGTCGATCTCCTTAAGCCAACATGGACTGGTTTCCAGAGTTTGAATCAGTAATTGCCAGGCATGTTCATAAGGAACCTCTAGATGCACACTTTTAGTTTCAGGAAGAAAGATTATTTGAACACGTAACTTTGGCGGTAGGTCCTGGCTCCTTAAGGGGACTAGGCAGTCAGGCATATATAGGAAATGGTGTTTTGTTTCTTTTTCCCTAATGAAGCAGTCTAGGGGTTTCAGGAAAACTGGTCCTCAGGTCTCCCTTAGAACACAGTCACTGTCACTGAGTGGGACGATGCAGAAGTCAGGGGCATATTGACCGCTCAGTAAGTGGTCCCGGTGTCCACCAAAAAATCCAGCCTGTCCCCCAATTGTTATTTTTAGCTGAGGTTCCTGGAGGGAGGGACAATAGGGATTACAGAGTTTGGTGCCAAATCATGCTGGACCCCTCCCCGCTCGGCACTGCCAGTCTTGTTCAGACAAGGAAGCTTGTTCGGCCATCTGTTGAGTTGGAGATGGGCTTTTCCTGCCATATCCTGGCCTGTGTTTTGAGCATTTATTTTTCCAGCATCCAAGTTTTTTTGCAAAAAGCACATTGGTCCTTGCTTAATGCTCTCTTCCTTTTAGGAGTCCTCCCTGGGGCCCCACAGACTTACCACGAGTGATTTTTAGAAAGATAGTAATGGCCTGAGATGTCTTATGTCTTGGCTGTTAAATACCTTGAATGTGATGTCAACCAGCTGGGACAGATTCATGCCAATTGACCCATTGAATTTTTGTAGTTTCTTTCTAATATCTGAGATGCAGGAAGTCCACGAGGTCCCTGAGCATGGTTACCAGAAATGTTGCCAAACCAAAATGAGGGTTTTCTGCCTGTCACCGTAGTCACTCAGAGATACGTGGGAGAGATCCAATCCAAGCTTTATTAACAGAGATCCAGCAGTCTGGAAGACAGAGAATAATCTGTCAAGACCATCTTTCCTTTATTTTTGAAAATTATCTTTTGGGGTTTGCTTATGGGTGACATTGTCATATATTTAATCTCAAGTTGTTTTCTGATGTTTCTCTGCCCAAAAGAATCCCTTTATACGGTAGGCCTGGCTTTGAAAAAAATCCCTCAATTTCTGTTTTTTGGGAAATGTCCTAATTTTACCATTTTATTTGAGGGGTTTCATTGTAGACATTCTTTTTTGTTGTTGTTGTTTTGTTTTTAGGGTTTTAAGTATTATCCCACAGCCTTCTAGCCTGCATGGTTTCTGCCAAGAAATCGTAGCACGCTTATCTACCAAGATGACATAGTATGGCCATAGTATGTAATATTTGCTGGGGGGAGTTTGTTTTTTGGTGTTTTTTTTTTGTTTTTGTTTTTTTTTTAGCTGCGCTCAGATTCTTTATCTTTGTTTTTGGAACGTGTTATTGTGACATGTTTTGGTGACCTTTTAGGAAAAGTTTCTATGTTGTCTTGGGCTTGTTGAGCTTCCTGAATGTATAGCTTTTCATCTTTCATGATGTTAGGGATCTCTTTGCTAGTAAATCTTTGACAATTCTTTCTGTATTTTAGTTTTTTGTTTGATCATTGCCTCCTCCTATTCTATAATTCCAATCACATGTACATTTTACCTCTTGATACTTTCTCATGTCATTCCTAGACTTTCATTTTTTTATTTTTGTTTGTTTGTTTTAGCTTGTCCTCATGCAAATTAGTATCAAGGGATTTATCTTCAAATCTGCCAATCCATTCATTAATTGACTCAATCCTACTATTTTGTCCTTCCAATTTTCTATCTATCTCCAAAATTCTAGTGTTAATCATCTGGAGTTCTAATTGCTATTCTTGTATGCTTTCTAATTGTCTCTTTATTTTGTCATTTTGCTCTTTAATTGTTTTCCTGATTGCTTCTAAGGTATATTCTGTGTTTTTCTTAATTTTGTTTGTGGCTCCCTTGAGCACTTGAAAGGTCCTCACTAGTTTTTTGGGTTTTTTTAAATTTGTTATCAGGTAGTTCTATTACATGGTCTTCCTTGGGGAGATCTCCAGTTTCTTTATTATGGTCAATTAATTGCACCACCAAATCTTGTTTCATTTTATTTGAACTTGCTTGTTGTCTTGATAGTTATATTTATTTGTTGATTATGTGCTATACCTTAGTTTCTATTTTGCTTTGTGTTGGTATATCCAGGTGGGCAGGATGGGGATGCTTCTTTGGACACTAGTTTTTCAGTACTGGCAAACTACCCTTTTGTCTCTGGACTAACTAGAGGAAATGTGGACACGGGCCTGTACTTGCTCATTGTAAAAAGCAGATACAGGTGGAGTGAACAGGTGTTTGCAACAATGCTGCCTGTTGCACCATCTACAGGAATAAATGCCCTTGGGTTGGGTAGGAGCCGGGCACATGCTGTGTGCTGTGCATGTAACTCTGACAGCAGAGCCTATGGCTTGAGAATCTTGAGTTAATCTAGAATGTTAACGGGCATGGGACTTGGTCAGATTGGCAATGGGTTCAGTGAATGAGAGCTTATGTGCCTAATGAACCCAATTGTATGAGGCAATAGAAGTTGGTTGTCCTTAGTCACTGGCTTGGTAGGGGCTGAGGAGAGCCTCACCACTAATTCACAGGAAAGCATTGTGGTAAAAGAAGCACTTCTCCATTCACAATTGAGTGGTGTTGGCCCAGTACAGCTCTATGCGGGCACAGCTGACTTTCCAATCCTGCTCAGACTCTATCAAGGGTAGGGGATGAGAGGTGCCTAGAGTCCAGTGTCTCCAACCACCACCCTACAGGCCTTCCCATTCATGTGGGCCCTCACTCCAAAAGACTAAGACTCTCGACTAGTGAGTTGTTTAGTTCCTCTTCAGTGGCTCCCGCCTCACTCTGAGGTGGCTAGTGCCGCTAGTATTCTGCCTACCGCTATTTTCTTTTCCAGATCCAGCTTGTATTCTGCTCACTTGGTTTCATTCAGGAGAAACCATTTATGTGTCTCTGTCCCAACAGTCATTCCATAAAATTGGATTCTCCTCACCTGGGTACGTCGCCTTCCATGTCTCAGAATGGTCAGATATAACATGGGAGCCTGCTCGCTCTCCTTTGTCACTGTTTTGTTCTGTCTTCCTTTTCAAATGAGTTATTTACCTTTTCCTTTGATGCTCAGAGGCCTAAAATTATTATTCACTCAGTTTTTAAGTTTCGACTATAGATGGATTGAGTGGCGTGTCACCAGGGTGCCATTTTTCTTAGTCTTGTTAGGGTGCCTTCAAAAGAAAGGGCCAATCAAAACAGTGGCTTCCAAGGGGATCATCTGTGCCAGGAAATTCAGGGCAGAACAGTCAGCTCAAGAGGGCTTATTGGTGAGAAAAAGACTAGGAAAATTGCATTGAAGAATTTCCCACTCCCCCACCCCCATCACAACAACGCACCTGCTCATGCTTCAAGAGTAGCAAGGGCTGTGTTAGGAGAATTTCCTTGGGAAACCTTATCCAGTTCCGTGTGTAACACAGATCTTGTCTCTCCCAATTTTACTTTTGTTTCCCCAAATCAGAAAACATTGAAAAAGAGCACAATTTGAGTCCCTCAAGGATGCCACAACTGCCATTTAAAATGATGCAAATCAAACAGAGAAGAATTCTTCAAGGTAGGGTTATTTTTGTTGTTGTTAAGTGCCGTCAAGTCGGTTCCAACCCATAGTGACCCTGAACAGAAATTTCTGAGGCTGTAAATCTTCACAGGAGCAGAAAGCCTCATCTTTCTCCTGCGGAACAGCTGGTAGTTTCGAACTGCTGACCTTGTGGTTTGCAGCCCAATTTGTAACCACTACACTACCAGAGCTTCTCAAGGTAGGGTTAGAGAGATTGAAACACTGCCGTCAGAAGTGTATAGACCTAGATGGAATATCTGTCGAAAAACAAAAGCTTCATATTTTGATATTTTTGTTAATAAAGGTTTTGGTCGTTCTGTAGAAAAAGCAATGGACTGTGAACCACAAGGTTGGTGGTTCGAGCCCACTAGCTGCTCAGCAGGAGCAGGATGAGACTTTCTGCTCCCTTGAAGATTCACAGCCTCAGAAACTCTACACAGAGTCGCTATGAGTTGGAACCACCTCAGCAACACATAACACCAATAACAACAACATTTTGCACCAAAACTTTTTTTTTAATTGTGGTGAAACTATACACAAGAAAACATATGCTACCTCAACACTTTCTACGTGTAGAATTCAATAACACTGATTATATTCTTTAACTTGTGCAATCCTCCCCAAATCGCTCCACCACCATCACCATATATTCAATGCCATCTAAGTAAAAGTCTTCTCCCTTCTCCTTTTGTTTTTAAGTTTTTATTGTGAATTGAGTGATAGTTTACTTAGGAGAACATCATCTTTACATTCATCCTATTGTGTTTTGTTTCATTGCAATGATTACAATCCGCTCCATGCATCATCATTCAACAGCATTTGCTTCCAATCCCTCTGTGTTTTTGTTTTTGTTTTTGTTTTTCTAGGATGTACACTGAAGCCCTCAGGAATACATAACCATTCAAACAACCAAAGGGTATACCCTGCAAGCCTGCCTCCTGGCCGCCAGCACACAGCCTCTCTTCCTCCCTGAGTCAAGTCCCCAGCCACTCCATCTCTCCATGACATGGTCTCTGCCTCCATCTCTGGCATCGCTGCTTCTCTGGATAGGGTCCCACATGCTGTTCTTCTCCCTTGATGATCCCAGGGTCCTCTGCTCCTGGACTACAAGATCAACCACTCCCCAACTTTTTTTTAATAAAATGTCTACCTTTACATTTGCAACATTCACAATCAGTCCTGGTAGCAATTATTCAGTATTGAACCACAAGAGTCATCCCCACCTCCTTTCACCAGCCCTGTCCAGACAGGTTGCAAACCATTCAGTGGTGATTCTACCGTCCCCCATACCCTCTGAAATTAGGATCCCTCTTGAGAGCTTGTAAGCCAGTCACTTCATGCCTTTCTAGCCTACCATTTTGGGTAGTGAATGTCTAAGTTGCCCATCCTTGTTAACCCTGTGTACCAAGGGGTTGGGAATGATCCTCGCTGTAAAGATTTGTTCCCTCTTTTGAACTACTACAGCCATAATTATAGTTCAAATTCATCAAATTGTAGCAGATTACACTTTTTTTCCTCTTCTTTCTTCTTCTAGTCAAGTTCTGATCATCCAGCCATTGAAGTTAGGTCAAATGGTTACTATCTGCAAGTATGGGTGTTCTTCTGCGTCTCACCTCATTTCATATCAGCTGGACACTCCACTCTCTGCTCTAGTCCTCTATGGCTATGTCCCTGTCCCTGGGCTCAGGAGACCCCAGGCCTCAGTACACTGCTAGACAACCAGGTCTCAATCCAGGTTGACAGGAGTCTACTGCACATCGTCAGACTTAGCTCACAGCTTCACTGTTGCAGCAATAGTTTTTACTTATCCTCATATATGCAAACTTTCACATTTTATGCTTGCACACACCCATAGTGCACTGCAAATCACAAGGTTGGTGGTTCAAACCCATCAGCTGCTCCTTGGAAACCCTCTACAGGGTTGCTATGAGTTGGAACTGACTCATTGGCACTTAACAACAACATATATACTTGACACTCTAACGTGAGTATAAAATGAGCCATCTCAGAAGCAGGAGGAGGAATCTCACTACCATCAAAGGAGAGCCATGGATGGAGCAGATCATTTGGACTCAGAGATCCCTGCACATCGAATCTCCTCAACCCAGGGATAGGGAGCTGGCACACCAGAGGAGTGCCAAAGGAACAGTAGCAACAGAACCATAAGCCAGAATATGAGACAGAGGCAAGCTGAGTGGTTTGGGGCAGGAGATTTGCTTGAAGAGTTTGGTGCCTCCAGGCATTACATTGGGGGAGCCAGATTTACAGATTCATGGAGCTATAGTCAAGTGCCTTCAGATGGAGGCCTATGGTGAAGTGGTGTGTTCTTTGGGCATTTATCAGCAGTCCTAAAAGAGCTTTGTAACATTGGCAGGGCAGAGCTGAAGAAAGGCTCATGACTGGAAGAACTTTGCCCTAAGCATTTGTGACTCTGAATTGTAACCTGTTAACTTCCCTAACAGGTGTGCGGCACTCTAGAATAAGTACTGGACCACAGGTAGGTTTGAACTGCAAGGTTGACAGTTCAAACTCACCAGCTGCTTCCTGGGAATTCTGTGCAGATTCAGAACTGACTCAATAGCACTTCACAACAATAGCAACTTCCCTAATAAACCTCGTAACTGTGAGTATGATGTCTGAGTTCTGGGTGGCTGCAGCAATGAATTTTTGAACCCAGTTGAGAAGTCGACGGTGCAATGGGAACACAACATTTTCTTGCAAACTTATTTCTATCAAGTTAGCCCTTGCTCATCGCAACTCTATGTATGTCAAAGAAAACCATTCTCCAGAGGGTTTTGGTGTTTTCTCTAGCAGTGCCTCAAAATGATCAGTACTTTGGATTACATTGTAAAGAAGGTATAATGTCTTCCATGTAGTATTTCTAATTCTCAGTATTGTTTGTTGTTATTGTTTTTATGAAGTGCTGTCGAGTCTGTTCTGACTTACAGTGACACTGTATAGAATTTCCAAGAAACCCTGGTAGTGTAGTGGATTCTGGGCTAGGCTGCTAAGTGCAAGGTCAGTAGTTCGGGTCTACCAGTCACTGCGTGGGAGAAAGATGAGGTTTTCAACTCCCATAAAGATGTACAGTTTTGGAAACCCTACACATTGAGTTGGAACTAACTCAATGGCACACCACCACCATCTAGGGTTTCCAAGGAGCTGCTGGTGGATTTGAACTTCCATCTTTGTGGTTAGAAGTCCAATGCTTATCCTGAAGCACCACAACAGGACTCAATTAATTTAGTCACTTTAAGCTTTTCCGAGAATAAAAAAGGCATTTTTCAAACTTATATTCCTCCTCATGAAATGAAAAGGTACAAGCTGTACTATTTACTACGATAATTAACACAGGGTTATTGACAAATATTTTGCTTGTAGAGAACAAAAACAGGCTTTAAGTAAATTTTCTTAAGCAAATAATGCCATGGCATATTGATTACTAGCTAGTGCGTATGGAAGTTGAAATGATTCTTTACTGTCGGATAAGACTACTAATTTGGAAAGGACATATATCAATTCTTGGCATATATGTGTCACGTGTATTTCTAATAGAGAGACACTGACAAATATTTGCTCTCCTTTAGATGAGAAATTTGATTTATGCATGTAAATAGACAAGGTGTTTTGGACTTGGTATTGTGAAATTTAAGAAGACAACTCTTTTTTTAAGAAAATTGGGAAATAAAATCCCTTCTCTCTGATGAAGAAAATGATGAAATAAAAATTACTGAATTTTTTTTAAAGAAGAGATTCACCTTCTAGGAACGTAATAGGAAACCTGTGAAGCAAATCACTTGAGCCTAGAGTACTTTGTTTGTTCAGGCCTTGTGTTATAAATTGCTTTTCTTTACTGATAAGAAAAGCTAAGAATTCAGAATATTCATGATCCAGAAAGCTAAACAAAAACCTGCTTGAAAATTAATCAAGTTAAGACAAATCTGCAAGACTGAAATATGATTCTGTTCACTCCGAACTAACAAATGCCTTAATATGTGTTTTCCTGTCATTCAATATAAAAAGATAAGCATTTCTTGTCAATTTTAACTAATTAAGACTGTTACACCTACAATGCTGTCTTTATCCGCCAGTCTGAGTGAATTGCTCAGAGTCACAAGAATGTTTCCATAAGGAAAAAAAATGGAGTGTGAATTCAAGAAGGGCAAATATTGCTCCACCATCCTTAGCGTATTTTCTTTCTTTACTTCAAAAAGTATGAGGAACTAGAGCAAATATTGGTTTAGATGATGGCAATCAGAATTAATCACCTACCTTTTTCCAAAGAGTTAAAAAATAATTAAAGACACTTATGGAAATATCAAAAAAGAAAAACTTAATAGACTAGTTACCTGGTTGAGTGTTTGAAATCCCCAGTGGAGTGTCCTTACTAGGCCAAGCTAGTATGTGCATTCAAACACCAACCCTTAATTTGCTTTATTTGTAGGGAAGAGTTGGGAGTTTCACTTCCTACTCTTGATTCTTTAGTGAAGGAAAATGCTGAAAATACAGATCTGTACATTCAGCTCTTGAGTACATGCCATTTTAGTAGGCCACAGGAAACATAAGCAGGATACCTTATTGGGTTTTGTGACTTTGGTTTTTCTGTTTGGTTTGTTTTTATTTTTAAGAGAAAGACACTCACACGTGTCTTTAAAATGAAGGATGTGATCAAAGTGTTCCTGACGCTGATAGTGCCAGAAAAGGTGATGGCTATGACTTAAGGTGACTTGCTCAACTGGCATATCTCAGCGATAGAGTCAGCTATCTTGAATAGCCTGACTCTAGTTTGTCAGGACTGAAATATCGTATGTTTATGTTGAGAAAGATGTATCCAGGAGTCCCTGAGAAAACCAAAGTGCAGTGCAAATAGCTTGATCACAAAGCGTCTGACTCTCCCCGAGATATTTCAGTATCTCCTTTCCTCAGAGAAAGACAAACACACAAACGGATGTAGTTATCCTATTACTGTTACATCTAAATTCTGCAGTAGAACATGATTAAGTAAAATCCAGAGATGAGCGACACAAACAAACAAACAAACAAAAATACAAAAATGGGTTAAGAATCCATTGTCTATCCCCTTCCAAGATGAAAAATGGAATCTTCCAGCCTCTGTGAGGGATATACTTTTTGGCATAATGCCTCTGTGTGAAACAGAATGGAATTATTACATTCATTAATTCAAAAAATGCATTGCCTGCTCCTAATTTACCAGACTATTTTCAATGCACTTATGATACAACAGTTAAAAATCTCTGCTTACGTGGGCCTTACATACTAGTCTGAGTGATGGGGACACAAACAGTAAACATAGGAAACAAGTGAAATATGTAATAAGTTTAGAGGGGATCATTTTCATGGTGAAAAAATATAGCAGAGCAAAGTAAGAATCAGGAATGCTAAGAGTGTGGGAAAGGTGGGTGCAGTTGAAAATATTCCAATTTTAAAACTGCCTGTTTTAAGAAGGTCTACTTGAGAAGGTGACAATGTAGTTAAAAATCGAAGTTGGTCAGAAAAGTGGTCATTCAGATAGCAGAAGAGTGAAGGAAACAGCTGCTCAATGACTAATGGGCAGTGGTCAAGGTGTTTAAGGGTCCAAAGGGCTGGAGCAGAGCAACTGAGAGGGAGAACTGCAGGAAATGAGGTCAGTGAGGTCACCACAAAGTGGATCCTGTAGGTATTCATAAGGACACTTACTTTCATTATGAATGAAAAGGAGACATTGGATACTTTCAAATAGTGACATGATCTGATTTAGAGATTGCCTGAATAATTTTGACTGTTGTATAAAAAAAAAAGGAAAAAAGATTGTTGGGTGGGGGCAGGCAAGACAAGGAACAGATAGAAAGTGATTGTATTAATTCAGGCAAGAGATATTGATGGCTCACTGCAGCCCACGGGATGTGGTGAGGAGTGTTGAATTCTGGGTATGTTCTGAAGATATATTGTTGTTGTTAAGTGCCTTCAAGTGGGTTCCAACTCATAGAGACCCTGTATAGGGTTTCCAAGGAGGCACTGGTGGGTTCAAACCAATCTTGAGTGCTTATCCTACAGCATCCAATGGCATTTCCTAACAGAATGGATGATGTGTGTGGAAGAAAAAGAAGCCTAGACCACACCAAGTATCTTTCCCTGAATCACTGGAAGAATGGATTTGTCATCAGCTGAGACACAGAAGGTTGCAGAAGAAACAAGGGAGGGCAAAGAGTTGAGATGTAGGTCAGTTGAGTTTGGGATGCCAAAGGAGACTGATGATGACTATGTAACTCAGGACAGGGAGTCCAGCTGAAACTATAAATCTGAGAGTTGTCAAGATGTAGATGTCAATTAATGTGACAAGACTAAATAAGTGTTCACAGAGAGAAGAAGAGGTTCCATTGCAAAGTCCAGGACCATTGCAGCATAAAGAGGTCAGGAGAAGAAGAGAAACCAGTAAGAGGATTGGGAAGTTGTCAGGTGCCTTGGAAGTCAGGAGGAATTGCATGAAAGCAGGTATTAATCATTATGATGCTGGGCACTGACAGCATGCTCAACTCAGACTCGCCTTTGCTTCAGGAAACAGGATCCGAATGTTCTACTTCTACCCCAGTGGCAGGAGTCATGAGTACATGGAAAAAACATGTAGTTCAAGGAACTCTTATCCCACAGAACTTCAAGGAGCAACGTGGCCTGTACTCATATCCTTTTGGTTGCTAGAGGAACCCAGATTCAGTGCAAGGTATCATAACTCCTTGTATGTAGTATATGACAGTACTAAGGAGCTCTGGTAGCGTAGTGGTTACGAATCGGGCTGCGAACCTTAAAGTCAGCGGTTCGAAACTACCAGCCGCTCCGCGGGAGAAAGATGAGGCTTTCTACTCCCGTAAAGATTTACACCCTCGGAAACCCTGTACAGGGTCGCTATGGGTCGGAACCGACTCGACGGCACTTAACAACAACAACAACAAAGTCACCAGTTAAGAAAGAAAAATCTAGAGATGGCTCGATTCCCCAAGCCAGCTCTGATTCTCTTCCTTTCCCCACTCACCGTGTCATTGGGGAATGGTTACCTCACACCAAATGTCCAAGCTATGACAAGTAGAGACTGTTGTTGCTGTCAGGTGCCATCGCGTCAGTACCGACTCATAGCAACCCTCTGTACAACAGAATGAAACACTGCTGCCTTCACTCATACTCATCTCTCTATGCCCAGTGCAGCACAGTCTCACTAAAGGTTTTGCGGAATTGAACTAAGTAATTGGTATATTTATTTTCATAATACCCTCGATTGCTATGGCTGAGTCCTAAAAGATAGGCACTGGACTGCTAGCCACAAGGTCAACATTTCAAATAGGTTGCTGTGAGTCAGACTTGATTCGACAGCACTTAACAACAACAACTACTATGGCTGGAGTCGGGGCAAGATTTGTACTGGAACCTGCATTCTTCGTATGCCCTTAAATAAAGAAAGTAAGATTTGAGACTCTTCCTGCCTATGAACAAGCAGGTAACCTAGGAGCAGCACAAATGTTCTGCAGCAGGTAAGCATCACTGCTTCTTCTTGAGGGCACACGTTACATGATAAATGAAAATGCCAGTTTCACCTAGAGATATAATCAGAGACATTCATGTCTCCTGAAATGATGCCATTCGTATAGCCTCAACTTACTTCTGCTGAATCGTCATGCAGGTGTCACAACAAGGCCACATTCCTTAAGGCCTGGAAATCTGACTAATTCTCAATTTCAAAAGGAAGTCATTTTCTGGGAAACAAGCCAAGATACCAGGGGGTCAGAGTGACCAGCAATTGTAATTCAAATACATTGGCCTCAACAATCTAAGAGAAGGATTTCAGGTCTGAGATGTAATGACAGGGTTGTTGAGTCATTTGTATGAAGGAGAAGGTAATATCTTAGTTCTATTCCTAACAGAGCCCAAAGAAGAAATCAGGGTTGGGAAAATTATTGGTCAGGCAATGGCTAAATTCTAATTTTGTAAAAGGTATATCTATCTATAGTGCCTGAGTTCAAACAAAGTCAAAACCAAAGACAGAGCAATGTAAAGAAAAATATCACTTGGGTTACTCCCAACTAATAGACTATATAAAAATGAAATGGAGATAAGAACATTGTGATGTTGATGGATTATGATGAGAATTGAGTTTAAAAAAAAAAAAAAAGTGTTTTAAGACATCCAATTCTCTAAACAGCATTGGAAACCAGAGGACAAGATGTGCTCAAGCTTATCTGTACCAAATCTGAAAAATGTAGACAAAATTACTAATTGCAGTTTCACAAAAATTGTGATGGGACCCAAAAGCAATTCTGAAGATGACTTGCTTCCTTTCAGAGATAACAGATTTAGACCTAATCCAGGTTCTTCCAGAAAGTCAGTTCAGGGGTACAAGACAAGATCAGGTTTTGTAATTGTTGCGATTCTCCCTTGGGCAAGACAGCATCAAATCAGATGAGGTATTGTTCAGAGAGGAGCAATTTTGTCTCCGAAGTGATCGTCATTAATAGAATTTAGAGGGGAGACAAACAGCCTGTTTCCTTTTCAATTCTTTCTGTCCTGGTGTGGTGCTGTGGGCTAATGTGCTAGACTGCAAAGTCGGTTTGAACCACAAGGTGGGTAGTTCAAGCTCACCAGCTACTCCCTGGAAACCCTGCTGTACAGGGTCACTATGGGTCAGAACCAACTTGATGGAACTTAACAACAACAACAAATTCTGTTCTACCATTGTTGTTGTTAAGTGCCATCAGGTCAATTCCGATCCATAGTGACCCTATAGAAGGTTATCAAGGAGCAGCCGGTGAGCTTGAACCACCGACCTTGCCATTCAAATGACTTTGCAGTCTAATGCATTAGCCCACACAGTGCCACACCAGGACTCCCATATGACATATTAAATTATCCAATTTAAGAGAATCCAAACTATTATACCACCTACTCTCAATTTGTTATACTGTAGTAGGGTACACGTTTCTGTGATGTTGGAAGCTGTTCTTCTGGTATTTCAATTAACAATAGGGTCACCCATGGTGGAAAAGGTTCAGCAGAGCTTTAAGACTAAGATGGATTAGGAAGAAAGATGCGCTGGTCAAAATTAGCTCCTTTGGTTGGAAGACACTCGAAATACTATTGGGGAAGAGCTCCTTCTTGAAAATAGAGTTGATCTTAATGATGTGAACAAAGTAAAAATTTTAGGACCTTCTTTTGCTAATGTGGCACCACTCAAAATGAGAATAAGCAGCTACAAACATCCATTAATAATCACAGTATGGAATGTACAAAGTCTGAGTCCAGGAAAGGTGGAAATTGTAAAAAATGAAATGGAAAACATAAAGATTGGTATCTTAGGTATTATTAAGTGGAAATGAACCAGTATTGACTATTTTGGATCAAGAAAACATATGGTCTACTATACTGGGAAGGAGCTCTGGAGGCGTAGTGAGTTGTGTTGGATTGCTAACTACAAGGTCAGCAGTTCAAATCCTCCAGCTGCTCCAAGGGAGAAAGATGAGACTTTCTGCCCCCATAAATATTTACATCCTAGGGAATCCTATACATTGTCACTATGATTCAGTAATGAGTCTATGGCATACAACCACCACCATCACCAACCACTATGCTGGAAATGGCAAACTGAAGAACAATTGGCATCACATTCATTGTCAAAAAGAATATTTCAAGATTTATAGTGAAATTGTTGTTAAGTGCTGTCGAGGCGATACCGACTCATAACGACCCTGTACGGGGTTTCTGAGGAGCAGCTGGTGAGCTTGAATGTCCGACCTTGCAATTTAAAGCAATCTTGCAGTCCAGCACATTAACCCACAGCGCCACATAGTAAAATGTTGTTGTTGTTATGTGCCATGGAGTCAGTTCCGACTCATAGCGACCCTGTACAGGGTTTCCAAGGCTATAAATCTTTACGAGAGCAGAAAGCCTCATCTTTCTCCCGCAGAGCACCTGGTAGTTTTGAACTGCTGACCCTGAAATTCACAGCCTGGTTCGTAACCATTACGCTATAATACAACGCTGTAAATGATAGAATAATATCTGTACCCATACAAGGGAGACTAGTTTCAAGACAACATTACACACCATACACTAAAGCCAAGGATGAAGAAATTGAAGATTTCTATCAACATCTGCAGGCTGAAATTGATCGAACACACAATCAAAGTGCATTAATAATTACAGTGATTGTAATGTGGACATTGGAAACAAAAAGAAAGATTAGTAGTTGGAAAATATGGCCTTAAGGGATAGAAAGGACACCAGTGATATCATGACAAATTTTACAAGATTAATGATTTATTCATTACAAACATGTGTACCTTTCTCATCAACGTAAATGGTGATTAATACATGAACCTCTCCAGAGGGCATACGCAGGGATTAAATTGACTACATCTGTAGAAAGAAGACAAATGGAGAAGCTCCACACCGTTAGAACAAGGCAGGTGTCAATTCTGAAAGAGACTGTCAATTCCTTATATGCTAGTTCAAGTTGAAGCTGAATAAAATTAAAACAAAAACATGAGAGCGAAAATATGACTTTCAGTAAATCCCACCTGAATTTAGAGGCTATTTCAATAATAGATTTGATACGCTGAATAAACAGCACTCCTGAAATGAGCAAAAGATCAAAAAAAAAAAAAGAAAGGGTAGACCCAATGGATATTTAAGAACAGACTCTGAAACCTGCTCGTGAACACGGATATCTAAAAACAGTAAGAAAGAATGAAGAGTTTACCAGATTTTAAAAGGGAGTTTGAGAAGACAAAGCAAAATATTAAAATGAAGTGTGCAACCAACTACCTGGAGTGAGAAAACCAGAAGGGAAGAACACAGTAGGTATTTTTTTCAAGTTGAAAGAACTAGAAAAAAAAAAAAAAATTCAAGTCTCGAATTATAATATTAAGAGATTACATGGGCAAAATATTGAATGCACAGGAAAAATCAAAAGAAGACTATATCAGAAAGCATTGTTGATGTTGTTAGGTGCCATCGAGTCAGTACCGACTCATAGCGACCTTATGCACAGCAGAACGAAATATTGCCCGGTCCTGGGCCAACCTCACTATTGTTGCCACACTTGAGACCGTCAATGCTGCCACTTGGCCAATCCATCTCATTGGGGGTCTCCCTCTTTTTCTCTGACCCTCCACCTTACCAAACATGATATCTTTCTCCAATGACTGGTCCCTCCTGACAATATGTCCAAAGCATTGGTTGATATTTAATTCCTTCAGGAGTAATATATTATCATGGAGTCCTTGTGGGGCACTGTGGGTTAATGTGCTGGATGGCAAGTTGGTTTGAACCGGAAGGCCAGTGGTTCAAGCTCACCAGCCTCTCCTTGGAAACCCTATACAGGGTCGCCATGAGTTGGGACTAACCCCACGGCACTTAACAACAACAACAACTTATGATCATGAACCAATGGAACTGAAGCTAGAAATCCAAGCTGCACTGAAGGCTTTGGGCAAAAACAAGGCTCGAGGAATTGACAGAATACAACTTGAAATTTTTCAACAAACTGATGCAGTGTTGGAGGTGCTCACTCATTCCTGCCAAGAAATTTTGTTGACAGCCACCTCTTCAGCCAACTGAAATAGATCCAGATTTATGTCCATTCCAAAAAAACGAGATACAATAGAATACACAAATTAGTAAACAATATAATTAATATAATATGCAAGTAAATTTTTGCTTAAGATATTTCAGAAACAGTTAAAGTAGTACATTGAACTGCCAGAAATTCAAACCATAGTCCCAAGAGGATATATCATTGCTGACATTAGATGGATCTTGGCTGAAGCAAAAATTACCAGAAATACATTTTCCTTTATTTTATTGATTTGCAATGGTATCTTCCTGGGTGGATTATAATAAGTCATGGAAAATGGACATTTCAGAACACTTGCTTGTCCTCATAAGGAACCTGTACAAAGACCAAGAGGCAGTCCTTCAGACAGAAGAAAGGGACAGTGCATGGTTATAATAAAGAAATATGTGTGCCAGGGTATGTACTTTAACCATAATTATTCAATCAGTGTACTGAGCCAAAATAATGAGAAGCTGGAGTATATAAAGGTAAGATTGGAGGAAGATGTATTAACCAACTGTGATTTGCAGATGATACAACCTTGTTTCCCTGAAAGTAAAGAGGACTTGAAATACTTACTGATGAAGAAAGACTATAGCTTTCAATATGGCCTCTCACCTCAACATAAAGGAAATTAAAATCAACAGTGGACCAATAAGCAACATCATGATAAGTGGAACAAAGATTTCATTTCACTTAATTCCAGTTGTCAACAACCATGAAAGCAGTCAAGAAATCAAATGATGTATTGCATTGGGCAAATACGCTGTGTAAGATCTTTGTTTAAGAGCAATGTTGAATATAGGAGGTCTAAGGTCCCCTAACCCAAACTACTGTATTTTCAGTCACCTCATATGCCTTTAGGAGGCTGGTCACTATGAGATGGAAGTTAGAGAAATGCCAAAAGTATGAGTTTTCCAAGATACCATACCACTCTATAATTCCTGATATCAACCACAATTCTTTCCCTCCCTCAGGCTCCAAGATTCAGAAATTTGCTGCAACATTACATAGAATTCAACTGTCAAGAAAATAGCATATGTGACTGTGGAGGCTGGTGAGTCCCAAATTCATAGTTCGGTGTCATTCTGAAGGATTCTTCTCGCTCACATGGTGGCAAGAACTAAGGAATGCCTCCAGGGCTACATCAGTTTGTTGAAAGATTTCAATTTGTTTTCCATAAATTCCCACAGCCTTATTCTTTGCCAATGCCTTAAGTGCAGCTTGGACATCTTCAGTAGCATTGGCTCTTGATCATATGCAACCTACTGAAATGGTTGAATATTGACCATTTCTT
>NW_006408716.1:2990349-2992943 GCF_000296735.1 Chrysochloris asiatica | reverse complement strand
GTTTCTAAGCTTTGTATTCCAATCACCAGTAATTATCAGTATATCTTGATTGCATTTTTGATCAATTTCAGACTGAAGAAGTTGGTAGAATTCTTCAATTTCACCATGTCTGTGGTTGGTGTGTAAATTTGAATAACAGGTATATTATCTGGTCTTCCTTGTAGGGTATGAATATTATCCTATCACAGACAGTATTATATTTCAAGATAGATCTTGAAAATGTTTATGAAGATGAATGCAACACCATTCAGCTTCAATTTATCATTTCCTGTATAGTAGCGCATATATATGACTGTCAGATTCAAAATGGAATAGCAGTCCATTTCAGCTCACTAATGCCTAGGATATCATGTTTCATTTCATTTGTGACAACTTCCAACTTTCCTAGTTTCATACTTTGTATATTCCATGTTCTGATTATTAATGGATGTTGACAGCTATATATCCTCATTTGGAGTTATACTCCATTAGCAAATGAAGGCCCTGAAAGCTTTACTCCATTTGCCTCATCACTGTTTATTTTGAGACAGCAGCTCTTCCCTAGTCATATTTTGAGCATCTTCTGGAGGGTGTATCTTCCAGCACTATAGGCTACAGTATTCTGGTGCTCTTCATCCCATTTCCATAATCAGGATTCTGTTGCTATGTTACAGTGTTTCCTACTATTCATAAGGTGTTTCCTTTTTCCTTGTCTTAGTCTGGAAACTCAGCTGAAACCTGTCACCCATGGATGACCCTACTGATACTTAAAATTCCAGTGGCATAGCTGTTAGGATCACAGCAACATACAAGCCACCACTGCACAACAAACTGACAGACAAGTGATGCAATACTCCTTAGAAGTAAGGGTAGTGAGACTTTGTTTCAGTTCATTTTATTATATTTATCCAGAAAGACCATTCCTTGCAGAATGACATCATACTCAGTTAAGTAAAGGGCCAATATAAAAGAAAGGCTGTCAATGGGATGACCTGACACAGTGACCACCACAACAGCCTGAAACATAACAATCATTGTGAGGACAGTGCAGAAGTAGGCAAGGTTTCTTTTTGTTGTGCATAGATTCCCTATGAGTCACAACTGACTAGATGGCACCTAACAAAAACCACAACACACATGGGGTTATCACATGGGCTCACCATAACTTGGAATTGACTTGACAGCAACTGACAACTAGTATAAACTATTAGAATGCTGCCACAAGTTTATAATGCTATAAATATCAACTTAAAGTACTACCCAGGGTGACTTACTGCTTCTTTTCAGGGCAGGAAAATTTAAGGAAGTATGTTTTTTAGTGGGAGTCCTTGGCTAAAGTTGAAGATAAGCCTAGTGATCTACTTCCAAAAACTCAGTCATTGAAAACCCTATGGAACTACTCTGGCATAGATGGAGTCATCATGAGTCCAAATTGACTAGCTAGCACCTACCTAGTTTTAGTAGATGAGCATGCCTGGAGATTCTAAGCCTTGGCTAATGTGGAGTTTAGACCCTTGCCCATGCTGTGCAGAAGCAGGGCAAATGTACCAGTTTTCATAAGCACTTGTGGTTAGGTTGTGATGCTCCCGTACCACTCTTCTGGGAAGGAGGTCTTCCCAGCCCATGCACGTGGGAGATATTTGCTCAGCTCCTAAAGACCACATGGCAAGATTAGACAGGCTTGCATAACCACAAAGGAAACTTGGCCTTAATGAATTCTGCTCTTTTATATAGCAATGAAACTGCTGGACAGGTAGAGTATGGAGTGGTGGTAGTTCTATGCTGTGGAGTCGGTTCCGACTCATAGCAACCCTGTACAGGGTTTCCAAGGCTGTAAATCTTTACAGGAGCAGAAAGCTTCATCTTTCTCCAGATGCAATCAGATCTGAAGCATAAAGTGTGATTTTCAAATATTGCTAAGAACTGAAATGAGCAAAATGTGCTGTACTCTTACGAACCAAACTTAACTAGATAACTAGGTTTCTGGTGACCTACTTACAATTTGACATTCAAAGGAAAGTAAAATGAGTAGGATGCTCCGAACTCAGAAGTCAAGGTGGTACCATCAGCCTTTGATTCTCAATCTGAGAAACTGGCATTTCAATTGTCATTTGACTGCCTAATGGGTTAGAGCCAGGGGTGGGGACACTTTTTTTCTGCCAAAATTTGTAACATCATTCGTGGGCCATACAAGATTACCAATTTAAAATTTAGCCTGCTACATTTGGTCAAACATTTAATTAACTCACCAATTTGAACCACAAGGTTGGCATTTCAAATTCATCAGCCACTCCTAGGAAACCCTACACACGCACTGTCGCTTTGAGTCGGTACTGATTCAGGAGTACTTAACAACAACAACAACAAAGTGATGACTGGAATTGCAGTTGCCTTGGCAGGGCCAGACCAAATAATTCCATGGGTCTTATACTGCCTGTGGGCCAGATAGTCCCATCCCTGAGTTAGGCAAAGAAGGACGTAGTTAAATGTAGGCCCTTCAGCTCACTGTAATGCCCCACACTGTCTATGACCATAACAGCCTCAGCTCTCAGCACAATTTTTTAAAGTTTCCCTGTCTTTTATTTAATCATACCCTTGATAAAAAAAAAAAAAAA
>NW_006408716.1:2984772-2985279 GCF_000296735.1 Chrysochloris asiatica | reverse complement strand
GAGGAAGACTCATTAACAACCTGTGACGTGCAGATGGCAAAACTTTGCATGCTAAAAGAGAAGAAGTCTTAAAATACTTACTTATGAAGATCAACGAGCACAGCTTTCAGTTTGGGTTGTATCTCAGTGTAAAGAAAAGAAAATCCTGACCATTCAACCAATAAATAACAGAAGGATCAGTGGAGAAAGACTTAAGTTGTCAAAAACTTCATTTTGCTTAGATCCACAGTCAATACTTCTGGAAATAGTAGTCAAGAAATTAAACAACATATTGCATTAGGCAAGTCTGCTGCACAAGAACTCGTTAAAGTATTCTAGAGCAAAGATTATAGTTTGAGGACTAAGGTAAGCCTTAACCAAGTCATTGTATTTTCAATAGCCTCATTTGCATGTGAAAGTTGAACAATGAATAAGGAAGATTGTAGAAGGATTGATGCATTTGAGTTAAGATATTGGAGAAGAATATTCAAAGTACCATGGACTTTCAGAAGAACAAACCATCTGTTT
>NW_006408716.1:2979816-2984672 GCF_000296735.1 Chrysochloris asiatica | reverse complement strand
AAAAAAAAAAAAAAAATTTTAATGTAACTTGCAAACTACAGCTCAAAACTGCAGTTTTTGGTAAAAAACAAACTAGCAAACATAATTTCATTATATATATGTTGTTATTAGGGGTCCTAGTGTCTCACTGTTCTGGTGTGGCACTGTGGGTTAATGCACCAGACTGCAAGGCCATTTGAACTGCAAGGTCAGCAGTTCAAGCTCCCCAGCTGCTCCTTGGAAGCACTATACAGGGTCGCTATGGGTCAGAATCGACTCGACAGCACTCAACAACAACAGTGTTACATTGTAGGATAATTACTGGCCTGCTAACCACAAGATCAGCAGTTCAAACCCACATGCTGCTCCTCAGAAATGCTATACAGGATCCCTATGAGTCAGTCCTATGAGCAACCTTATATAGGGTTTCTGAGGCTATAAAAACTGTACGGGCGTACACAGCCTTATCTTTCTCCAGAGGGGCTTATCCTGTATCACTACCAGTGTTCTATCATACAGATGTTGTTGTTGTCAAGTGTCACCAAATTGGTTCTGACTCATAGTGACCCTGTGTAGGGTTTCTAAGGAGCAGCTGGTAGGTTTGAACTGCCGACCTTGATCCTACAGTACCACACCAAATTAGAAACAAATGCTGATAGTCAGTCATGGAGCCTGCCCTTCTCTGTGGCTCTGTCCTGGCTCAGTATCGATTCCTATTCTCAGTGATAGTTGGATCCCAGCAGTTGGCCCCACATGGCAAGTCAGTCCGTCGAAGCAAAAACTATGATTCCCTATTTCTCAGCATCAGACATTTAAAGGGAGCTATTTCTAATGAAGGTTTCTTTTCTGTTCTGCCCCATTAAAAGAAAAGAATATAACAGCCAGACAGTGTGAGTTCACAATACCAAAGAACTCCAGGGGACCCAGTTCGAGAAGCAAGACTATGAGGGAGGCAGATCTGCCCACCTACCCTCCCTACTGTGATATAAATAAAGGTTGCTTCACCGCTGCAGGTCCCCTGGAACAATCTCCAATGAATCAACATAAGTTGATACCCTTAATTGTGTTTCTGCTCAATACTGGAGGGCCTCACATTTTGTCTCTAATGTAGAAGGAAAGAGAAAATTTTTTAAAGCTGCCCTGTCAAAGCCACAGAAGGTAATTCTCTTAAAATAAACAGTGAAACTTAACCGCAGGCTTTTCTTTGCCTGGACATACTTTAAATGTATATAATGTTAGGTGGCTGCTGGAAAAAATGACAAGTGTCTGTTTTCATTAAACTCCCTGAGTGCATGGATCTAATTGACAGCATCTCCGAGGCTGCATGGGACTTCCAGCTTCAGGGTTTCCATAGCAACGTGTCCCACTGCTGAAGCTGAGTGTTCCGTGTTCACAGGAACCCACCTTGCAGACAGTCCATCAGGTTACTCAGGAATTTCAGCACCTCAAAGGTTAACCAGGCCAGTGTCATGAAGGCAGAATGGCCTCTTCTGGGGCTCAGCTTCCTATCCCTAAAATTATTCATTGCAGTTATAGGCGCTCTTCCTTCCAGGCTGGTTCATGGTACATTTTAAGGCTGCAAGTCTTAAGTCAGCCTATTTACCTCCCTCCAGGTATGACACTGTTAAACCACAGGTTGACAGTTCAAACCCACCAGAGGCTTCTCAAAAATCCTGTACAGGGTAGCTATGAGTGGGAACCAATTTGAGGTACTTAGCAATGACAAAGTGTGACACTATATGTATGATAAGCACTGGACTGCTAACCACAGTTTGGCAGTTCAAACTCACCAGCAACTCTTCAGAAACTCTTGTTGTTGTTGTTAGGTGCCGTGGAGTCGGTTCGAACTCATAGCAACCCTGTACAGGGTTTCCAAGGCTGTAAATCTTTACGGGAGCAGAAAGCCTCATCTTTCTCCTATGGAGCAGCTGGTAGTTTCGAACTGCTGACCTTGCCGCTCGCAGTCCGATTCGTAACTACTACACTACCAGAGCTCCTTTCAGGAACTCTAGACTGGGTCATTATGAGTCAGAACCATCTCGATGGCACTTAACAACTACCACAACAAACGAAAGAACAGCAACAAAACCTCTCCTCTTCCGGGCTAAGACTTGCTTGCCACACTCTTATCAACAAAGCCCACACTCAGAAGTGCCCAGGTCAGATAGGAGAGTCAGACTGCTAGGCAGTGTGGGTAGGGTCTGCCCATTCTTCACTCACCTGGCTCACCTGCTCCCTGTGACTCAAACAAGACAAGGTGAGCAGACACACACACTTAATACACGTAATTTCACTTAATCTTCAGAGTCTGATGAAGTAGCTTTTGGTATCCCTAAATTGCATTTAAGGAGCCCTGTTAGCATAGGGGGTTACCAGTTGGTTGCTAACTGCAAGGACAGCAGTTCAAATCTACCAGCCACTCCTTGGGAGAAAGATGAGACTTGTGCTGTCTTACAGTTTTACAGCCTCAGAAACCCTCTACAGGGTCGTTCTGAGTCGGAACTAACTCCTTGGTACACAACCACCACCTCAAACTGTATTTAACAAAACTAAGGTTAGGTGCCTTGCCCAGGACTACGCAGGCAAGAAATGACGAAACCAGAATTTCAAACTAAGCCTGCCAGACTCTATGCCTGCGTTCTCTCCTCCACCCTAGACAATAGAAGAAAACAGGCATGCTGTGAGCACTCTGACCTTCCTAAGGGGGAAAGCCTGCTGGACAAAGAAAGAAAGGGTTGGCTCTGCTGTAAAAGCAGCCAGCCAATTGAGGAAATTTTGTTACCTGCCTAGGATCCACTGACATATAAAAATCAGTGTCCTTAAATGTGTATATCGCCACCTTCTGGGCTGTGTAACAGAAAAGACTCTCATATTTTTCTAGGAAGAAATGACGGCTGCCTTGATGGCTGCTTGTACATAACGCTCCATGTTTGGACAAGAGAATTTGAATTTGTGCTAACAGATTCCTATCAGTTACTGGAGTCAGTCACTGTTCGTTTACTTCAGCACCTTGGTCAGAGGCTACAAACCGTCCCGCACAATGAAAATCTCTAGAACTTAGATGATTAGTAAATGGTTTTCTTTAAATCATAATTCACTCACAGTAGGAAAGAAACGTTCAGGGTTCATATTCCCATGTGGGGGATGGGGAATAAATAAATAATTATACTTGCAAAAGACAAGTGTGAGTTTAAGACTTATTCAATTTTATGTCTTCTAACTGAAATAGAAAATTTTCACAAGGGCTTTGCATTCATCATTTTTCAAAACATGAGGATTTTAATATGCAAAAGAAATATTTAACTATGAGTATCATGACCAATGAATTGGGAAGAGTCACTAATAACTATCTGGACTTCTAATCAGAATGTCAACAGCTGGGAGGCACCAACCTTTAAGAGCTTGACTACTAACCCAAAACGTAGAAGTTCAAACCCATCTCGAGGTGTTTCTGACAGCAGGCCTAGATAGTTCAAGGAAGCAGTTAGTTTTATTCGGTATGCCTGGTGTCTCTCTAAGGTGGAATCAACTCAACAGCAGCTAACAATGACCACAATGTTATGGGCCTCCCTAGACAGTGCAAACAGTTAATGAGGTCAATTGTTAACTGAAAGGTGGGAGTTTCAAGTCCAGCTAGAGGCTCGTTGAAAGAGAGGCCTGGGACCTACTTCAACTTTGGAACTCTTTAGAGCACAGTTCTACCCTGATACAGATGGGGTCACCATAATCTAGAGTCAGCTCATTTTTTAATACTCTGGGCCAAATAAAGAGCTGATGATCACCATGAGTGACAGCTCTGCAACTTCCCCTGTAATTCACAGTGATGAGGGCAAAGGTAAAAGGTCTGTAGACACAGAGGTCAGTGTCCAAGTGCGTTGAAACATGACACATCAATTGTTGCAGCAGAAAAGCTAGAATCTAAACAAGGCAGAAGACAGTTTTTTCTTCAGGGAAAATTGGACTTCCTCCTGGTATTTTCCCAATATGTATATATTTTTTTCTCCTGTAACTAAATCAGCTAGTCAAGCACCAACACTGGAGTTTCTCTAGTTAGGGATTCTGACACTTCCTCCCACTGCAACCAAACAGGAGGCATGGGAAGAGATGAGATGAGAAAATATCTGCAGACTTAGAGCAGAAAATCAGATGGAATTCATTCATTTATTCATTTTATCAATAAATATTTATTTCTACTTTTTTATTTGTTTGTTTTGTTTTATTTTTTGCTTCTTACTATGTGCCAGACACTAGGGAAAGATAATAAACAAAATACTCCCAAATATATCTTACATAGTAGTAAGAGAAGATACAGTAAACCAATAAATATTTATATTGGATGGTCATAAGACTGATGGAAAAAATATGATGATTAAGTCATGGAAAGGGTTATTACTTTTTATAGGGAACTGTCAGTTTGTTGTTTTATGGTGACTTGTGTGTTACTATTATGCTAGAAGCTATGCCACTGGTATTTCAAATACCAGCAGGGTTACCCATAGTTGATATGCTTCAGCTGAATTTCTAGACTAAGACACACTAAGAAGAAGGAGAGGTGAACTAATTCTGAATGTTTAGCCACAAACATCTTATGAATAACAATGGAACAATGTCAGAAAGCACAAAAATATTGAATATTGGAACATTATGAATAGCACCAAAATATTCTCAGATATAGTGCTGGAAGATGAGTCCCTCAGGTTGGAAGGCATTGAAAGTATGACTGGGGAGGAGTTGCCGTCTCAAAGTAGAGTTAACCATGATGGTGCAAATAGAATAAAGCTTTCAAGACCTTCATTTACGGATTAGGCACAACTCAAAATAAGGAACAGCTAATAATCGGAACATAGAATGCACGAAATAGACTATAGGAAAACTGG
>NW_006408716.1:2969293-2974381 GCF_000296735.1 Chrysochloris asiatica | reverse complement strand
ACAAGAAGTGGGGAACCCTGGAATTCCTGGTCGACCAAACACTTGAAGTAAGGAAGCAAATCATAAAGATATGCAAAACAGAAGCAAATCAGGAAGAGAAAATAAGCCATACAAAGGCCTTAAGGTGTTCTCATGTTTGATATTGTTCTAGCAGAAGCAAAGAAGTCATTGCAAACTTTTAATGTCCTTATCCGTTACCTGAAAATTTGAGGGTTTGAGTTCATCCAAAGGCTCCTTGGAAGAAAGGTCTGGTAATACATTTCCAAAATAAATCAGTCATTGAGAACCCTTTAGAGAGATGTACTTCTCCAACATGCATGATATCACTATAAACTAGATAGAATCGATAGAAACTTAATTTTTTAATGCTCTAGGTCAAGTAGGTCTGGCTGTACTATAAGATGAGCACTGTTACTGCTAAACATAAACTTGGTTGTTCAAACCTACTAACATCTTCATGGGAGAAAGATGAGGCATCTGTTATCATAAATATTTGCAGTCAGAAACCTACATAGGTTTGCTGAGTTTGAACATACAGCATTTCTAAAGCTGAAAGAACTTGGGGGGGAAAGTCAAGCTTCAACTTGTAATACTGAAGAATTCTTTGGGTGAATTATTGATGCACAAAGCATCAAAAGAAGATGGAAGGTATGCAGAGTCACAGTACCCAAAAGAAATTATTGATGTTCAACTATTTCAAGAGGTAGCCTATAATCAAGATCCAATCTTACTGAAGGAAGAAGTTCAAGCTGCACTGAAGCCATTGGCAAAGAGCAAGGCTGCAGGAATTGATGGAAAACAAATTGAAATTTTTCAACAAACTGGTGCAACACTGCAGGCACTCACTCATCTATGCCAAGACATTTAGACAACAATTACCTGGCTGAGTGATTGGAAGAGATCCATATTTGTGCACACTCCAAAGAGAGATGACCCAGCAGAATGCAGAAACCATTGGACAATATAATTAATACTGCATGCAAGTAAAAGTTTGCCAAATATACTTTTTAAATGGCTGCAAGAGTACATTAACAGGAAACTGCCAGAATTTTTAAGCTAGATCCAGATGAGGATATGGAACAAGGGATATCATAGCTGATATCAGATGAATCTTGGCTGAAAGCAGAGATTACCAGAAAGATGTTTACCTGTGCTTTATTGACTTAAAAAAAAAACAAAACATAAACCTTTCAACCGTGTGGATTATGATAAACTATGGACAACATTGCAGAGAGTGAATATTCTGAAATACTTAATTGTGCTCATAAGGAACCTATACATAGATCAAGATGCTGTTGTGCAAACAAAAGGGGACATTGGATGGATGAAATCAGGAAAGGTGTGTGCCAGAGTGGCATTATTTTACCATATTAATTCAATCAGCATGCTGAGCAAAAATCCAAGAAGCTGGGTTATAGGAAGAAGAATGTGGCATCAGGATTGGAGGAAGACTCATTAACAACTTGTGATAAGCAGATGATACAGCCTTGCTTGCTGAAAATAAAGAGGACTTAAAATACTTACTGATGAAGATCAAAAACCACAGCCTTCCATATGGGCTGCATCTCAATGTAAAGAAAACAAAAATCTTTACCTCTGGACCAATAAATAACACCTATATAAATGGAGAAAAGATGGAAGTTGTCAAAGTTTTAATTTTGCTTGAATTCAACATCAACACTCATGGGAGCCACAGTTATGAAATCAGACAATATATTAGGCAAATCTGCTGCACAAGAACTCATTAAGGTGTTCAAAAGCAAGTTTTCAGTTTGAAGACTAAGATGCACCTGACCCAAGTCAAGGTACTTTCAATAGTTTCATATGCACGTGAAAGTTGGGCAATGAATAGGGAAGACCATAGAAGAATTGATGCAATTGAGTTATGGTGTTGGAGAAGAATATCAACGGTACCATGGACCGCCAGAACAACAAACAAATCTGTTTTGATGGAAGTATAACAAGAATATTCCTTAGAAGCGAAGATGGCCAGACTTTGCTTCTTATACTTCAGACATGTTATTAAGAGTGACCAGTCTCTGGAGAAGGATATTATGCTTGGTAAAGTGGAGGGGCAGTGAAAACGACAGAGAACTCCAACAAGATGGATTGGACAGCAACAATGGGCTCAAGCAATTGTGAGGCTAGCTCAGGACCAGGCATCTATACATAAGTTCACTATGGGTCAGAACTGACTCATGGCACCTAACAACAACAACGTGGGTCAGAATCTACTCAATGGCAATGGTTTGGGTTTGGGTTGGTGGGGCCAAACAAAGAGCTGTTGAGCATCAACAGTGGCAGCTCAGCGCCTTCCTCTTGTAATTTACACATAACAGATATTGATGGGAGCAGAGGGAAAAATGCTCTACACATACAGGTCAGTTCTGTAAGTGCTTTGAAACATCGGAGCTCAAACGTTAAGATCCCAGGAAGCAGGATGAGATTGGTGTGCAGATAGTTTATTTAAGAGTTTCTTTATTTAAGAACCAGCATCTGTACAAGGAAAGGGAAGCAGAGATGAACAAAAGGTGAGGTTGGGTTGTGATGGAATCTCAACAATGGAGTCAGTTGACTCCACAGGGAGTGCTCCAGTAGCGTTGGACTTTCAATATTGTATTGCATCATGATAAGGAAGCAGACTCTATGCCCCGTGTGCTGACCTGTCATTACAAGACGACAACCCTCAGGGAATACGATCTTGGGAGAGGGTTTGGTGTTGTTGTTGTTAAGTGCCGTTGAGTCACTTCTGACCCATTGCGACCCTGAACAGGGTTTCCATGGCTGTAAATCTTTATGGGAGCAGAAAGCCTCATCTTTCTTCCGCAGAGGAGCTGGTAGTTTCGAACTGCTGACTCTGTGGTTCACAGCCCAATTCGTAACCACTACACTACCAGAAGAGGGTAGCTCTCTCTATCTGTGTACAATTTCCATACGGTCTGACAGCTACAAAAAGGAATCCCTTTAATCATGAAGGATTGCATGAGTGACATATCACACAATTCTACTAAAACAAGTAAGAGTGTTGATGGGTACAACAGAGATTTACTGAGGACCAGATTATCATAAAGCCATGGATAAGATTTGAGATTATCGTGGGTAATCACTGGAGGGTTTGAGGAGGTTGATCATTCCAGCTACTGGTTATGGAGGGAATGGACTTAGCAGTTAAGGGCCTTGGTGGAAGGGTGAGAATAATGACATCATTAGGACAAAGCTTAAAGGAAACAAAATTTTCAAAAGAGAAATAAAATCAGTTTTTATAAGTGCAGCAATGTCCTTTCAGTAGTGCCTGGTGTACTGGTGACCCCGTGCCAATGAAACAAAAAGACAATATGAAGGGAATCTAGAGTACAGATTTAGACAAAGATGAGATGAGAACAAGGCTAGGCCATTCACATCCGGAAAATAGAGGAGATGCTTTGATACAGATAAGTCAGAGGCTCACACTCTTTAACATATTTGAAACAAGAAACTAAAGGTTCTTTGAGGGTTCTCAGGAGCAATTAGAGGGTAGATTATGATGGTATTCAGGAACAATGTGATTGATCAGAGGATTAAAGAGACGGGAACATCCTTGGGATTAAAGACAAGGATTTTCACATTTAGGTATATCACAACCTGGGAAGTTAATGGAGAACTCGAAGTCCAGTGCATGAACACACATAGTCCCTGGGCCTCATAGGCAAACTAGGTTTTCCAGGTGATGTAGTCACCCAATAAAGTTAAAGAACCATTAATTTAGGAGATTGTTTTAAGGTGTACCAGAGTCCCTGCCTGGTGCAAATGATTAATTTACTCAGCTGCTCCTTGGAAGTAAAATGTGGTTATTTATTTCTGAAAGTCACATTCTGAAATACCTATAAAGCACAGTTCTACTTTGACACTCATGGGATCTTGATGCGTCCAGTCAACCTCCAAGCAATGGATTTTAAACTGTGCTGATATTTAGACTGTTTCCCCTTCAAAGAAAGGACAATTAAAAGATCTTGTTCTCCTTTTGTTTCATTCAAAATTAGTGTCAGCTGATGTCCAGGTATTGCACATCATGCTATTGACCTGTACCTACAGGTCAGCTCATTAATAACTGGTGAGTCTCCTTGGTGATATAAGCAAATGAAAGAAGAATTACTCACACTCGTCTTTGATCTGTTGGCATACCCAGGATTATACTTGGGGAGGGGACTGGACAAAACATATTCTAAACTTTTTTACACCTTCTTAGAACAAAAATATAAAATAAATATAAAGTGATCCAATGATGTCAACCAATCCTAAAACTATTGTTTGGGACACAAAGTTAAAAGTTTCTTTCTTATCCTTTGATAGAAAATAAAACTCACATCATCATGATATCTAAGTAGAGGGGCTTGGTACAGACTCTGCAGGTGATCCTGTCATGTTGCAATGAAAGCAACAGACTTCAGAGGACCTGGCATGGAACAATGGCTACAACCCCTTAGTACCCCCTGGTCCTATGGAAAAGAAACAATCCTCTCAGAGCCAAAGGTCTTATACTACACAAAGGCAATCTTCCTGAAGGGTTTTCAGAAATTGAATGTACCATTGTTTATAATAATAAAAAGAAACAGATTTCAAAAGAAACAACTATCAGTGCATTTTATTTATTTATCAGTGTTTTACTAAAAGTAATACAGAAATGGCTGCAAGCATACATTGACAGAGAACTTCAAGGCGGATTCAGAAGAGGCTATGGAACGAGGGATATCATTGCTGATGTCCGATGGATCTTGGCTGAAAGCACAGAATATCAGAAAGATGTTTACCTGTTCTTTATTGACTACACAAAGGCTTTCGATTGTGTGGATCATGACAAGTTATGGACAGCATTGCGAAGTATGAGTATTCCAGAACAATTAATTGTGCTCATGAGGAATCTGTACCTGGACCAAGAGGCAGTTGTTCAAACTAAATATTAGAACACTGAATGGTTTAAAATTAAGAAAGGTGTGCAACAGGGTTATATTCTTTCACCATACTTATTCAGCCTGTATGCTGAGCAAATAATTTGATAAGCTGGGTTATATGAAGAAAAACGTGGCATCAGGATTGGAGGAAGACTCATTA
>NW_006408716.1:2966886-2968628 GCF_000296735.1 Chrysochloris asiatica | reverse complement strand
CAATGGGCTCAAGCGTGGCAACGATAGTGAGGTTGGCCCAGGATCGGGCAGTGTTTCATTCTGCTGTGCATAAGGTCACTATGAGTGGGTACCAACTCGATGGCACCTAACAACAACAACAAATCAGTGCAAAGACTTGAAGCTAGAAAACAAAAAGGGGAGAACACATTCAGCATTTCTCAAGCTGAAAGAACTGAAGAAAAAAAAAATTCTCTAATGTGTTGAAGAGCAAAGATGTCAGTTTGAGGATTAAGGTATGCCTGACCCAAGTCATGGTATTTTCAACAACCTCAAGCATGCAAAAGTTGAGCAGTGAATAATAAGACCGTAGAATTGATGCATTTGAGTTATGATGTTGGAAGAGAATATTGAAAGTACCATGGGCTGCCAAAAAGAACAAAGAGATCTATGTTGTAAGAAGTGCAGCCAGAGTGCTTCTTGGAGGCCGGGATGGCCAAACTTCATCTCTCATACGTCAGACATATTGTCAGGAGGGACCAGTCACTGGAGAAGGATATCATGTTTGGTAAGGTGGAGGGTCAGAGAAAAAGAGCAAGACCCCCATCTAGATGGATTGGCACAGTGGGACCATCAGTGGGCTCAAACATACCAACAATTGTGAGGTTGGTCCAGGATGGGGCAGTGTTTTGTTTTGCTGTGCATTGGGTGGCTCTGAGTAATGACCAACTCAATGACACCTAAGAAGAACAACAACATCAGTTTGGTTTCTATGTTGTTATTATACTGTTGTTGCACTGTAGGATAAACATTGAACTGCTAACCATAAGGTTGGTGGTCCACACCCATCAGCCATTCCTTGGAAACCACATACATGGTCACTATGAATCGGAACCAACTAGACAGCAATTAACAATAACAACAATACAAAAGACATACAAGAAAAATGCAAAGAGATTTAAAATATGTATGCAGGCTACTTATGGGATAAAACTGTTATGCCAAGGAAAGAGAGAGCAAGGAAGGAAGGAATTCTAAAAAGGAAGACAATGAACAAAGAAGAAATTCAGAGAAGACATCAGTGCCGGCAGTGGTGGAGTGAGTAGCACAGACGAGAACCGAGCGAGTGTAAAATCATCAGTTTCCTGAGAAACCCCTATGCTTTAGGCAATATCCCACCCTCCAAATATTTGAGGATCTTTTGGCATACCCAAAGATATCTGCTATAAACACAGATAAAATGGTTTTACCAAAATCCTTTACATCTAATAGCTCTGCAGTTTTTATTACACCTTTCTCAAGAATGCCACATATTTCGTATATAGGAATTGAGTTCTGATCCAGCCAGTCTTATGACAAAGCCACCCTCTTAACTTTCAGGCAGCAGTTGATAAAATGGTCAGTTGGTTGCTTATGTGCCATGGAGTGGGTTCCACCTCTCATGGACGCTGTATAAGGTTTCTGAGGCTATAAGTCTTTAAGGGAGCAGAAAGCCTCATTTTTCTCATACAGAGTTGCTGGTAAATACGAACTGCTGAGCTTTTGGTTCGTAACCCAACTCATAACTCACTATGCTCCTTATTTCATACAGAATCTGTAACTTTAAATTTAGAAAATAATTAAAATGAAAAATAGCAAAACTCATGGAATCTTGGCACATCAGGTCTCATTTGTGACATTAAACCATTCGATATCATAAAATTGTTGTTGTTGTTGTTGTTAAGTGCCATCGAGTCGGGTCCGACCCATAGCGACCCTGTACAGGGTTTCCGAGGGTGTAAATC